>NC_082673.1:92749627-93022127 GCF_025265405.1 Mesoplodon densirostris | reverse complement strand
CGGGGCTGGGCCTGGGGCTAGGGCTGGGGCCGGGGCTGGGGCTAGTGCTGGGGCTGGGGCTAGGGCTAGGACTGGGGTTGGGGCTGGGGCTGGGGCTGAGGCTGGGGCGGGGGCTGAGGCTAAGACTAGGGCTGGGGCTGGGGCTGGGGTTGGGGATGGGACTGCGGCTAGGGCTGGGGCTAGGGCTGGGGCTGGGGCTGGGGCTGGGGCTAGTGCTGGGGCTGGGGATGGGGCCACGGCTGGTACTGGGGCTGGGGCCGGGGCTGGTACTGTGGCTAGGGCTGGGGCTTGGGCTAGGGCTGGGGCTGGTGCTGGGGCTGGAGCTGGAGCTGAGACTAAGGCTAGGGCTGGGGCTGGGGCTAGTGATGGGGCTGGGGCTGGGGCCGGGGCTGGGACTGGGGCAAGGGCTAGGGCTGGGGCTGGAGCTGGGGCTTGGACTGCGGCTAGGGCTGGGGCTGGGGCTGGGGCTGGGGCTGGAGCTAGGGCTGGGGCTAGTGCTGGGGCTGGGGCTGGGGCCGGGTCTGGGAATGGGGCAAGGGCTAGGGCTGGGGCTAGGGCTAGGGCTGAGTCTGGGGCTGGGGCTAGGGCTGGGGCTAGGGCTGGGGCTGGGGCTAGTGCTGGGGCTGGGGCAGGGGCAGGGGCAGGGGCAGGGGCTGGGGCTGGGGCTGGGGCTGGGGCTGGGGCTGGGGCTAGGACTGGGGTTGGGGCTGGGGCTGGGGCTGGGGCTGGGGTTGGGGTTGGGACTGCGGCTAGGGCTGGGGCTAGGGCTGGGGCTAGGGCTGGGGCTGGGGCTAGTGCTGGGGATGGGGATGGGGCCAGGGCTGGTACTGGGGCTGGGGCCGGGGCTGGTACTGGGGCTAGGGCTGGGGCTGGGGCTGGGGCCGGGGCTGGTGCTGGAGCTGGGGCTGGGGCTGGGGCTTGGACTGCGGCTAGGGCTGGGGCTGGGGCTGGGGCTGGAGCTGGGGCTGGGGCTAGTGCTGGGGCTGGGGCCGGGGCTGGGAATGGGGCAAGGGCTAGGGCTGGGGCTGGGGCTAGGGCTGGGGATGGGGCTAGGGCTGGGTCTGGTGCTAGTGCTGTGGCTGTGGCTGGGGCTGGGCCTCGGGCTAGTGCTGGGGCTGGGGTCGGGGCAGGGATTGGGGCTAGGGCTGGGGCTGGGGCTGGGGCTGGGCCTGGGGCTGGGGCTGGGGCTGGGGCTGGGGCTGGATCTGGGGCTGGGGCTAAAGCTACGGCTGGGCCTGGGGCTAGTGCTGGGGCTGGGGCCGGGGCTGCGACTGGGGCTAGGGCTGGGGCTGGGGCTAGGGCTGGGGCTGGAGCTGGGGCTGAGGCTAAGGCTAGGGCTGGGGCTGGGGCTGGGGCTGGGGCTAGGGCTGGAGCTGGGGCTGAGGCTAAGGCTAGGGCTGGGGCTGGGACTGGGGTTAGGGCTAGGGCTAGGGCTGGGGCTGGGGCTGGGGCTGGGGCTAGGGCTGGGGCTGGGGCTAGGGCTGGGGCTAGTGCTAGTGCTGTTGCTGGGCCTGGGCCTGGGACTGCGGCTAGGGCTGGGGCTAGGGCTGGGGCTGGAGCTGGAGCTGAGGCTAAGGGTAGGGCTGGGTCTGGGGCTAGTGCTGGGGATGGGGCTGGGACTGGGGCTAGGGCTAGGACTGGGGTTGGGGTTGGGGCTGGGGCTGGGGCTGGGGCTGGGGCTGGGGTTGAGGCTAAGACTAGGGCTGGGGCTGGGGCTAGTGCTGGGGCTGGGGCTGGGGCCGGGGCTGGGAGTGGGGCTAGGGCTAGGGCTAGGGCTGGGGCTGGGGCTAGGGCTGGGGCTGGGGCTGGGGTTGGGGATGGGACTGCGGCTAGGGCTGGGGCTAGGGCTGGGGCTAGGGCTGGGGCTGGGGCTAGTGCTGGGGCTGGGGATGGGGCCGGGGTTGGGACTGGGGCAAGGGCTAGGGCTGGGGCTGGGGCTAGGGCTGGGGCTGGGGCTAGTGCTGGGGCCGGGGTTGGTAATGGGGCTGGGGCTAGGGCTGGGGCTAGTGCTAGTGCTGTGGTAGGGGCTGGGGCTAGGGCTGGGGCTAGGGCTGGGGCTAGGGCTGGGGCTGGGGCCGGGGCTGGGGCTGGGGCCGGGGCTGGGCCTGGGGCTAGGGCTGGGGCCGGGGCTGGGGCTAGTGCTGGGGCTGGGGCTAGGGCTGGGGCTGGGGCTGGGGCTGGCGCTGGGGCTGGGGCTGGAGCTGGGGCTGAGGCTAAGGCTAGGGCTGGGTCTGGGGCTAGTCCTGGGGTTGGGGTTGGGGCTGGGGCTGGGGCTAGGTCTGGGGCTGGGGCTGGGGCTGGGGCTAGGGCTAGGGTTACGGCATTAGTTAGGAATAGTGTCAAGGCCTTAGTTAGGGTCAGTGTCCGGGCCTTAGTTACGGTTAGCATCAGAGCCTACATTACATAAAATATCAGGGCCTGAGGTAGAAATAGTGTCAGGGCCTTAGTGAGGGACAGTGTCAGGGCTTTGGTTAGGATGAGCGTCAGAGCCTTTGTTATGTATAATGGCAGGGACAGAGTTATGAGGAGAGTCAGGCCCTTAGTTACAGACAGTATCACAGCCTGAGTTAGTAGTAGTGTCAATGCCTTAGTTAACCAGTGTCAGGGCAAGGCCTAGGAGGAGCATAAAGGCCTCTGTAGGATCAGGGGCTGGGGCTAGGGTTTGGGCTAGGGCTGGGGCTAGGGCTGCAGCTAGGGCCTTAGTTAGGAATAGTTTCAAGGCATTAGTAAGGAACACTGTCAGGGCCTTAGTTAGGGTTAGCATCAGAGCCTTGGTTAGGATTAGCATCACAGCCTTCATTAGGTATCGTGTCAGGGCCTGAGCTTGTAGTAGTGTCAGGGCCTTAGTTAGGGACAGTGTCAGGGCCTGAGTTAGGACTAGCATCAGAGCCTTGGTTAGGTATCATGTCATGGCCTGAGTTAGCCGTAGTCTCAGGCCCTACTTTGGGACTGTGTCAGGGCCTTGGTTAGCACTACCATCAGAGCCTTTGTTAGGCACAGTGTCAGAGTCGTGGTTAGGACTGGCGTCCGGGCCTTCTGTTAGGTACACTGTCAGGGCCTGAGTCAGGCATAGGGTTACGGACTTTGTTAGGGACAGTATCAGGCCCTGATGCTGTCCCTTATAGTCTCAGCTGTCACTAAATAATGCCCCGATCCTGTCCACAACTAAGGCCCTGAAGATGTCCCTAAGTGCATCTCTGACGATGTCCTTAACAGCCTGAACTCTCTTCAGGTTATCTCTGAGGCTCTCACACTGGCCCTTCCTAAGGCCTCACCCCGGCGTTGTCCCAGGCTGCTGGGCAGTTCTCTCTTGTCCGCATCTCTGGCCAGCTGCCTGCCATTGGCCACTCTTGAGATTCTGCGATGCAGTGGTCCCACGTGGGATGTGCCTGTGTAGGCTCACCTGTGGGAGGAGAGTCATGGCCACTCCGCCCTCCAGGGGACTGCGGCTCAGGGTAGGAATCTCTCAGCCAGTGTCTGGAGAACGGGTTCTGTGTCCTTGTTTGTTGTAAATCCCTTGGAGTTACCTCTAACATTGTTTAAATGGATATCCCCCTCAGGATCATTTGATAATAATTTGATTGTAGCAATAATCAAATTACTGATAAATAATATAAATTACTTACCACATAAAAATTCAGGAATGACATTATTAGAATGAGCAGGAAAACACTGGATGCCCCCCACCCCCAGTGATCTATTACTTGCAGGATTTAAAATTCTAATGAGAAAACACTCACTCTCCTCACCCTCTTGGGTGTCAGCACAAGGCGGGAATCAGCTGCATCCTTTATTTATCCCTCTGATTTTCCAGAACCTTTCCTTCAAGGAGAAATCTCTGGGCTCTGCGGGAGCTGTGAGTGGTGACCATCAGGTAAATCTGAGACTGAAAAGCAAGAGGAAAAGAGATAGAGGAGGAGATGAGAATCGGTGATGGGGAGAAGGAGGGGCATCCCCGTTCAATCGCAGGCCGAGGGTCTGGGTTAATCTCCAACGAAGCTAACGGCCACCAGGATCTGGCCCCACTGGCCTTGTCACCTGGTGTGGGGACTGGGGACAGCCAAACCACCATGGCCACTCTCAGAGAAATAAACAAGGTGGGAGGGCACCCCGAGAGCCAGATTGAAAATGGTCATGCTGTGAGATAGTGAGATGCCCTTTTCAGAAAAGTGAAGACTGTTCTCTTGGCTCTCAAAGACTTGCAAATACTCTGTGTCCTTCTGGAGGCATGCTGAAGGCTTCAGCCTTTGAGGGCAGTAATGGGAGTGCATCGGGGCTCAAAACCATCCAGCACTCACTCACTCCTTGAGGGTGCCGAGGATGACCAGTGACCACCCCTCGGGTGCCGTGGGGCCTGAAATTCCCTGATCACCGAGGACGGGAGGGGCCGCACAGACACTCCACTGGACCACCGGGGGCTTGGCCGGTGGGCTACATACAGTCCTTTATCAGATACATGGTTTGCAAACATCCTGCGCCATTTTGGATGGTGGATTATCTTATTCCTTGCTCCTTTTATACACAACTCCTTTTCGTTTTGAGGAAGTCTAATTCATCTATTTTGTCCTTTGTTGCTTGTGCTTTCGGTAGATCTAAGATATCATGACCAAATCCAAGGTCATGAAGATCTACTCTCATGTTTTCTTCTACGAGTTTTATAATTTTGGCTCTTGCACCTAGGCCTTTGGTCCATCTTGTGTTGATTTTGTATATGGGGTGGGGGGAGGTAAGGGTCCAACTTTACTCTTCTGCAGGTGGGTATCCAGTTGTTCCACTACCTGTGCTAACTGTTTGGGAGAAAATACCTGCAAATGATGCGACCAACAAGGTCTTAATTCTGAAATATACAAACGGCTCATACAGCTCAAAAAAGAAAAAAAAAATCAAAAAATAAGCAGAAGGTCTAAACAGACATTTCTCCAAAGACATACAGATAGCCAATAGGCACATGAAAAGATGCTCCACATCGCTAATTATCAGAGAACGCAAATCAAAACTACAGTGAGTTATCACCTCATAGTGGTCAGAATGGCCATCATTAAAATGTCTAGAAAGAAATGCTGGAAGCGGTGTGGTGTACTACATACACTACCGGTGGGAATGTAAATTGATGCAGCCACTATGGAAAACAGTATGGAGGTTCCTCAAAAACTAAAACTAGAATTACCATATGACCCAGCAATCCCACTCCTGGGCACATATCCAGACAGAACTATAATTCAAAAAGATACATGCACCCCAGCATTCACAGCAGCACTATTCACAATAGCCAAGACATGGAAGCAACCTGAATGTCCCTCAGCAGATGAATGGATATAGAAGATGTGGTACATATATACAACGGAATATTACTCAGCCATAAAACAGAATGAAATAATGCCATTTGCAGCTACATGGATGGACCTAGAGATTATCATACAAAGTAAGTCAGACAGAGAACAACAAATACCATACGATATCACTTATATGTGGATTATAAACTGAGACCCAAATGAACCTATCTACAGAACAAAAACAGACTCACAAATATAGAAAACAGACTTGTGGTTGTCAAGGGGAAGACAGGGGAGAGGGATGGATTGGGAGTTTGGTATTAGTAGATGCAAATTATTATATATAGGATGGATACATAAGGTCTTCCTGTACAGCACAGGGAACTGTATTCAATACCCTGTAATGAACCATAATGGAAAAGAATATGAAAAATATGTACATATGTATGTACGTATATATGAATCACTTTGCTGTGCAGCAGAAATTAACACAACATTGTAGGTTAACTATACTTCAGTATCAATTAGTTTGAAGGCACTTTTATAAATTAGGTCTTAGTTCTCTTGTCCTTTCATCCTGGGACAAATGTATAACAGAAACTAACCTGGATTACTCCCGGATGAACTCATATCACACAGACCTTTAACTGTTGAACAAACCGTGAATACCAGTTACACCAGGGGATGTCCTGATCCAATATGAAGCTTGTAAACCTTGTAACAAGCCTGCAGAATCCACTAAATTTGGAAATTCAAACTGAAATGAAGCCACCTATCCCATGACTTCTCCACAACTAGTTATACAACATCAATTGGAAACCATATACAATCAAGTGAATGTAGACAGAAACAACTATAGCCTTCCTTTTTTTCCCCTTTCAGATGAATACGGTATTTAAGGTGATGTCTTGGGCCGTTTCAGGGTGTTACTCAATTTCCTGGGTATCTGCCATGCACACAGGAGGTACGCATGTTAGTTAACTTGTTTGTGCAACTAAATGAAGGTAGTTAATACCACAAAACTGTATACATAAAGTGAATTAAATGCTAAAGTCGTGTTTTGTATTTTTAATGACAATGGAAAAAAAAACTGTAGCGCTGATATTTGTTACAAAAATGAACGTTAAAAACATTCTTAGTGAAAAAAGCCATACAGAAAAGGCCCCCTAGATCCCATACTCATCTTGTCTGCTTCAAATCCATCAAGGTTGTCCAAATGAGGGAGAAACTCAGTCATGGTTCCAGAAAAAGAAAACTGGATCAGGACGGAAAAAGACATTTTCATACCGTTCGGACAGTAGGTGAAGGTTGAAGTGGGGCTGAGTATTAAATTATAATGTGGACATCAGGATTTCTTCATTTAGGGGTTATGTGCTGGCGCCTTGGGCAAAACACACTGAGCATTTTGTGTCAAGTGGCAAATGTGAGTACTTTTTGACATTATTGCAACTTTTCTGTACATTTTAAATTACTGGAAAGTAAATTACTTTTCTAGACAACCATGTCAGTATCGTGCCAGAAAATCAGAGAAGACAGACATCAAATTTTTCTTATAGAGGCCAACACTTACCCAGACCACGTTCAACCAAAGTTGTGATACCTATTTCCCTTGTAGGAGTCCGCACGGTATTAAGAGGCACCGTGGGAAGAGTGTATTAGTAGCTACCATGTCGTGGGTCCTGTGGATCACCTGGGGGGCAGTAGAAACGGTGAGATTTTAGTCTTGCAATTGTTCACATTACTTCAAAAAATATGTTAAAAAATAAATTCAGTAAAGTTGCAAAATGTGCACTCAATATACACAAATCAGTTTCGTTTCTATACACTAATAATGAACCACCAGCAAGAAACATTAAGAAAACAATCCCATTTACAATTCCATCCAAAAGAACGAACTATTTAGCAATAAATTTAACCAAGGACACGAAAGACCTATACTCAGAAAACTATAAAGCACTGGTAAAGAAACTGAAGGCACAATAGGAAACAATATTCCACGCTCATGCGTCAGAAAAATTACTATTATTAAAATGTTTGGGAGAGGGGGAAGATGGCGGAAGAGTACGACACGCAGATCACCTTCCTCTCCACAGATACATCCGAAATACAGCTACACGGGGAACCACCCCTACAGAACACCCACTGAACGCTGGCAGAAGACCTCAGACCTCCCAAAAGGCAAGAAACTCCCCACGGGGCTTCCCTGGTGGCGCAGTGGTTGAGAGTCCGCCTGCCGATGCAGGGGACACGGGTTCGTGCCCCGGGCCGGGAAGATCCCACATGCCGCTGAGCGGCTAGGCCCGTGAGCCATGGCCGCTGAGCCTGCGCGTCCGGAGCCTGTGCTCCGCCACGGGAGACGCCACAACAGTGAGAGGCCCGTGTACCGAAAAAAAAAAAAAAGAAAGAAAGAAACTCCCCACGTACCTGGGTAGGGCAAAAGAAAACAGAATAAACAGAGACAAAAGGATAGGGCCGGGACCTGCACCAGTGGGAGGGAGCCGTGAAGGAGAAACGGTTTCCACACACTAGGAGCCCCTTCGCGGGCGGAGACTGCGGGTGGCGGAGGGGGAAAGCTTCGGAGCCGCGGAGGAGACCGCAGCCACAGGGGTACGGAGGGCAAAGCAGAGAGATTCCCGCACAGAGGACCGGTGCCGACCGCCACCCACCAGCCCGAGAGGCTTGTCTCCTCACCGACCGGGGCGGGCGGGGCTGGGAGCTGAGGCTCGGGCTTCAGTCAGAGCGCACTGGCGGCGTGAACACAGCCTGAAGGGAATTAATGCGCCACGGCCGGCCGGGAGGGAGTCCGGGGAAAAGTCTGGAGCTGCCGAAGAGGCAAGAGACTTTTCCTTCCCTCTTTGTTTCCTGGTGCGTGAGGAGAGGGGATTCAGAGCGCTGCTGAAAGGAGGAGCTCCAGAGACGGGCGCGAGGCGCGCCTGAAAGGGCGGACCCCAGAGACGGGCGTGGGACGCTGGGGCTGCTGCTGCCGCCACCAAGAAGCCCGTGTGCGAGCGCAGGTCACTCTCCACACCTCCCCTCCCGGGAGCCTGTGCTGCCCGCCACCGCCACGGTCCCGGGCTCCACAGACCACATCCCCGGGAGAACGCACGGGCGCCCCTCGTGCTGACGCAACGTCACGCCGGCCTCCGCCGACGCACGCTCGCCCCGCCTCCGTGCCCCTCCCTCCCCCGCGGCCTGAGGGAGCAAAAGCCCCGAATCAGCGGCTCCTTTAACCCCGTCCTGTCTGAGCGAAGAACAGACGTCCTCCGGCGACCTACACGCAGAGGCGGGGCCGAATCCAAAGCTGAGCCCCGGGAGCTGTGCGAACAAAGAAGAGAAAGGGGAATCTCTCCCAGCAGCCTCAGAAGCAGCGGATTAAAGCTCCACTATCAACTTGATGTACCCTGCGTCTGTGGAATACCTGAATAGACAACGAATCATCCCAAATTGAGGAGGTGGACTTTGAGAGCAAGATTTATGGTTTTTTTCCCCTTTCCCTCTTTTTGTGAGTGTGTACGTGTATGCTTCTGTGTGAGATTTTGTCTGTATACCTTTGCTTTCACCATTTGTCCTAGGGTTCTATCCGCCCGTTTTTTGGGGGTTTTGTTTTTCTTACTTAAAAAATTTTTTCTTAATAATTCTTTATTTTAATAACTTTATTTTATTTGACCTTACTTTATTTTCTTTTATCCTCTTTTTCTTTCTTTCTTTCTCCTTTTTCTCCCTTTTATTCTGAGCCGTGTGGATGAAAGGCTCTTGGTGCTGCAGCCAGGAGTCAGTGCTGTGCCTCTGAGGTGGGAGAGCCAACTTCAGGACACGGGTCCAAAAGAGACCTCCGAGCTCCACGTAATATCCAACGGCGAAAATCTCCCAGAGATCTCCATCTCAACACCAACACCCAGCTTATCTCAATGACCAGAAAGCTACAGTGCTGGACTCCCTATGCCAAACAACTAGCAAGACAGGAACACAACCCCACCCATTAGCAGAGAGGCTGCCTAAAATCATAATAAGTCCAAGACACCCCAAAACACACCACCAGACGTGGACCTGCCCACCAGAAAGACAAGATCCAGCCTCATCCACCAGAACACAGGCACCCTCCACCAGGAAGCCTACACAACCCACTGAACCAGCTTTAGCCACTGGGGACAGACACCAAAAACGACGGGAACTACGAACCTGCAGCCTGCAAAAAGGAGACCCCCAAACACAGTAAGAGAAGCAGAATGAGAAGACAGAAAAACACACAGCAGATGAAGGAGCAAGATGAAAACCCACCAGACCTAACAAATGAAGAGGAAATAGGCAGTCTCCCTGAAAAAGAATTCAGAATAATGATAGTAAAGATGATCCCAAATCTTGGAAATAGAATAGAGAAAATGCAAGAAACATTTAACAAGGACCTAGAAGAACTAAAGATGAAACAAGCAACGATGAACACCACAATAAATGAAATTAAAAATACTCTAGAAGGGATCAATAGCAGAATAACTGAGGCAGAAGAACGGATAAGTGACCTGGAAGATAAAATACTGGAAATAACTACTGCAGAGCAGAATAGAGAAAAAAGAATGAAAAGAACTGAGGACAGTCTCAGAGACCTCTGGGACAACATTAAACGCACCAACATTTGAATTATAGGGGTTCCAGAAGAAGAAGAGAAAAGGAAAGGGACTGAGAAAATATTTGAAGAGATTATAGTTGAAAACTTCCCTAATATGGGAAAGGAAATAGTTAATCAAGTCCAGGAAGCACAGAGAGTACCATACAGGATAAATCCAAGGAGAAACATGCCAAGACACATATTAATCAAACTGTCAAAAATTAAATGCAAAGAAAACATATTAAAAGCAGCAAGGGAAAAACAACAACAAATAACACACAAGGGAATCCCCATAAGGTTAACAGCTGATCTTTCAGCAGAAACTCTGCAAGCCAGAAGGGACTGGCAGGACATATTTAAAGTGATGAAGGAGAACAACCTACAGCCAAGATTACTCTACCCAGCAAGGATCTCATTCAGATTGGATGGAGAAATTAAAACCGTCACAGACAAGCAAAAGCTGAGAGAGTTCAGCACCACCAAACCAGCTTTACAACAAATGCTAAAGGATCTTCTCTAGGCAAGAAACACAAGAGAAGGAAAAGACCTATAATAACAGACCCACGCACATATGGTCACCTTATCTTTGATAAAGTGGCAGGAATGTACAGTGGAGAAAGGACAGCCTCTTCAATAAGTGGTGCTGGGAAAACTGGACAGGTACGTGTAAAAGTAGGAGATTAGATCACTCCCTAACACCATACACAAAAATAAGCTCAAAATGGACTAAAGACCTAAATGTAAGGCCAGACACTATCAAACTCTTAGGGGAAAAACGTAGGCAGAACACTCTATGACATAAATCACATCAAGATCCTTTCTGACCCACCGCCTAGAGAAATGGAAATAAAAACAAAAACAAACAAATGGGACCTAATGAAACTTCAAAGCTTTTGCACAGCAAAGGAAACCATAAACAAGATGAAAAGACAACCCTCAGAATGGGAGAAAATATTTGCAAATGAAGCAACTGACAAAGGATTAATCTCCAAACTTTACAAGCAGCTCATGCAGCTCAATAACAAAAAAACAAACAACCCAATCCAAAAATGGGCAGAAGACCTAAATAGACATTTCTCCAAAGAAGATATACAGACTGCCAACAAACACACGAAAGAATGCTCAACATCATTAATGATTAGAGAAATGCAAATCAAAACTAGAATGAGATATCACCTCACACCAGTCAGAATGGCCATCATCAAAAAATCTAGACACAGTAAATGCTGCAGAGGATGTGGAGAAAAGGGAACACTCTTGCACTGCTGGTGGGAATGTGAATTGGCACAGCCACTATGGCGAACAGCATGGAGGTTCCTTAACAAACTACAAATAGAACTACCATATGACCCAGCAATCCAACTACTGGGCATATACCCTGAGAAAACCATAATTCAAAAAGAGTCATGTACCAAAATGTTCACTGCAGCTCTATTCACAATAGCCCAGAGATGGAAACAACCTAAGTGTCCATCATCGGATGAATGGATAAAGAAGACGTGGCACATATATACAATGGAATATTACTCAGCCCCCAAAAGAAACGAAATTGAGCTCTTTGTAAGGACGTGGATGGAGCTAGAGTCTGTCATACAGAGTGAAGTCAGTCAGAAAGAGAAAGACAAATACCGTATGCTGACACATATATATGGAATTTAAGGGAAAAAAATGTCATGAAGAACCTAGGGTTAAGACAGGAATAAAGACACAGACCTACTAGAGAATGGACTTGAGGATATGGGGAGGGGGAAGGGTAAGCTGTGACAAAGTGAGAGAGTGGCTTGGACATATATACACTACCAAACGTAAAATAGATAGCTAGTGGGAAGCAGCCGCGTAGCACAGGGAGATCAGCTTGGTGCTCTGTGACCACCTAGGGGGTGGGATAGGGAGGGTGGGAGGGAGGGAGATGCAACAGGGAAGAGATATGGGGACATATGTATATGTATAACTGATTCACTCTGTTATAAAGCAGAAACTAACACACCATTGTAAAGCAATTAGACTCCAATAAAGATGTTAAAAAAAATGATTCTTTGGCAAAATCCTGCACCTTGTTGCTACTTGTTCATTCCTCATTGCTTTCAATTCCTAGAAAGCATCTGTGCAAGGCAACATGGACATTCACACCTGTATGCTGCTGTTTCTACAGAAGGCCCTGACACTGGTCCCAAGTATGGACCTGATCCTGTCCATAACTAAGGCCCTGAAGATGTCCCTCATGAAGTCTCTGACACTGCCCTTAATAAGCCCCTGACACTGTCCCTAGCTAATGGCCTAAGCTATAACTTACAAAGTCCCTAACACTATCCCCAGGACGCTGACACCCTCCCTGAGGCTTTGATGCTGTCCTTTAGTGCCTAAGCGGTGACAAAATAACACCCTGATTCTATTACTAAGGCCCTGAATATATCCCCAAGAAAGTCTCTGAAGTGTCCCTAACTAACGGCCTGAACTGTCTCTTACGAAGGCCCTCAAGTGATCTCTGAGGGCCTCACAACACTGTCCCTAACTAAGGCCCCGTTGCTGGCCCTAACGAACGTCCTGATGCTGAAGCTAACTGAGGCCCTGATGCTCTTCCCAACTAAGGCCTTGATGCCCATTCTACCTGAGGCCCTAAAACTGTCTGTAACTAATGACCTGACTCTTTTCCTAACTAACACCCTCATTTTGTCCCTCATTAATGCCCTGACACTGGTCGACACCACAGCCCTGATGCTGGCCCAGTCTAAGGCCTTGACGATGTCCCTAATCATCTTAGATGTCCCTCACCATTGTCCTGACCCTGTCCCTCACCAAGGCCCTGACCCTCTTCCTAACTAAGGCCCGGATGCTGTCTCTACCTCAGAATCTGAAATTCTAATGTCCCGACTCTCCCTAACGTCCTGACGCTGCCCCTAAGTGAAGCCCTGACACTCTTCTTAACTAAGGACTTGCCGCTGTCCCCACCTAAAACCCTGACACTGTCTGTAACTAATGACCTCTTTCCCTAACTAACACCACAGTTTTGGCCCTACCTAACGCACTCACACTGGTTCTAATTATGGCCACGATGCTGGCTCTAAGGCCCTGAAGAGACCCCTAAGTAACAGCCCGAACTGTGTCGAGCTAAGGCTCTCACGTTCTCTCTAACGGAAGCACGGACACTGTCCCTTAGGCCATGATGCTGTCCCCTAGAGTCTCAGCTGTCACTAAATAATGCCCTGATCCTGTCCACAACTAAGGCCCTGAATATGTCCCTAAGTGCATCTCTGACGATGTCCTTAACAGCCTGAACTCTCTTCAGGTTATCTCTGAGGCTCTCACACTGGCCCTTCCTAAGGCCTCACCCCGGCGTTGTCCCAGGCTGCTGGGCAGTTCTCTCTTGTCCGCATCTCTGGCCAGCTGCCTGCCATTGGCCACTCTTGAGATTCTGCGATGCAGTGGTCCCACGTGGGATGTGCCTGTGTAGGCTCACCTGTGGGAGGAGAGTCATGGCCACTCCGCCCTCCAGGGGACTGCGGCTCAGGGTAGGAATCTCTCAGCCAGTGTCTGGAGAACGGGTTCTGTGTCCTTGTTTGTTGTAAATCCCTTGGAGTTACCTCTAACATTGTTTAAATGGATATCCCCCTCAGGATAATTTGATAATAATTTGATTGTAGCAATAATCAAATTACTGATAAATAATATAAATTACTTACCACATAAAAATTCAGGAATGACATTATTAGAATGAGCAGGAAAACACTGGATGCCCCCCACCCCCAGTGATCTATTACTTGCAGGATTTAAAATTCTAATGAGAAAACACTCACTCTCCTCACCCTCTTGGGTGTCAGCACAAGGCGGGAATCAGCTGCATCCTTTATTTATCCCTCTGATTTTCCAGAACCTTTCCTTCAAGGAGAAATCTCTGGGCTCTGCGGGAGCTGTGAGTGGTGACCATCAGGTAAATCTGAGACTGAAAAGCAAGAGGAAAAGAGATAGAGGAGGAGATGAGAATCGGTGATGGGGAGAAGGAGGGGCATCCCCGTTCAATCGCAGGCCGAGGGTCTGGGTTAATCTCCAACGAAGCTAACGGCCACCAGGATCTGGCCCCACTGGCCTTGTCACCTGGTGTGGGGACTGGGGACAGCCAAACCACCATGGCCACTCTCAGACAAATAAAGAAGGTGGGAGGGCACCCCGAGAGCCAGATTGAAAATGGTCATGCTGTGAGATAGTAAGATGCCCTTTTCAGAAAAGTGAAGACTGTTCTCTTGGCTCTCAAAGACTTGCAAATACTCTGTGTCCTTCTGGAGGCATGCTGAAGGCTTCAGCCTTTGAGGGCAGTAATGCGAGTGCATCGGGGCTCAAAACCATCCAGCACTCACTCACTCCTTGAGGGTGCCGAGGATGACCAGTGACCACCCCTCGGGTGCCGTGGGGCCTGAAATTCCCTGATCACCGAGGACGGGAGGGGCCGCACAGACACTCCACTGGACCACCGGGGGCTTGGCCGGTGGGCTACATACAGTCCTTTATCAGATACATGGTTTGCAAACATCCTGCGCCATTTTGGATGGTGGATTATCTTATTCCTTGCTCCTTTTACACACAACTCCTTTTCATTTTGAGGAAGTCTAATTCATCTATTTTGTCTTTTGTTGCTTGTGCTTTTGGTAGATCTAAGATATCATGACCAAATCCAAGGTCGTGAAGATTTACTCTCATGTTTTCTTCTACGAGTTTTATAATTTTGGCTCTTGCACCTAGGCCTTTGGTCCATTTTGTGTTGATTTTGTATATGGGGTGGGGGGAGGTAAGGGTCCAACTTTACTCTTCTGCAGGTGGGTATCCAGTTGTTCCACTACCTGTGCTAACTGTTTGGGAGAAAATACCTGCAAATGATGCGACCAACAAGGTCTTAATTCTGAAATATACAAACGGCTCATACAGCTCAAAAAAGAAAAAAAAATCAAAAAATAAGCAGAAGGTCTAAACAGACATTTCTCCAAAGACATACAGATAGCCAATAGGCACATGAAAAGATGCTCCACATCGCTAATTATTAGAGAACGCAAATCAAAACTACAGTGAGTTATCACCTCATAGTGGTCAGAATGGCCATCATTAAAATGTCTAGAAAGAAATGCTGGAAGCGGTGTGGTGTACTACATACACTACCGGTGGGAATGTAAATTGATGCAGCCACTATGGAAAACAGTATGGAGGTTCCTCAAAAACTAAAACTAGAATTACCATATGACCCAGCAATCCCACTCCTGGGCACATATCCAGACAAAACTATAATTCGAAAAGATACATGCACCCCAGCATTCACAGCAGCACTATTCACAATAGCCAAGACATGGAAGCAACCTGAATGTCCCTCAGCAGATGAATGGATATAGAAGATGTGGTACATATATACAATGGAATATTACTCAGCCATAAAACAGAATGAAATAATGCCATTTGCAGCTACATGGATGGACCTAGAGATTATCATACAAAGTAAGTCAGACAGAGAACAACAAATACCATACGATATCACTTATATGTGGATTATAAACTGAGACCCAAATGAACCTATCTACAGAACAAAAACAGACTCACAAATATAGAAAACAGACTTGTGGTTGTCAAGGGGAAGACAGGGGAGAGGGATGGAGTGGGAGTTTGGTATTAGTAGATGCAAATTATTATATATAGGATGGATACATAAGGTCTTCCTGTACAGCACAGGGAACTGTATTCAATACCCTGTAATGAACCATAATGGAAAAGAATATGAAAAATATGTACATATGTATGTACGTATATATGAATCACTTTGCTGTGCAGCAGAAATTAACACAACATTGTAGGTTAACTATACGTCAGTATCAATTAGTTTGAAGGCACTTTTATAAATTAGGTCTTAGTTCTCTTGTCCTTTCATCCTGGGACAAATGTATAACAGAAACTAACCTGGATTACTCCCGGATGAACTCATATCACACAGACCTTTAACTGTTGAACAAACCGTGAATACCAGTTACACCAGGGGATGTCCTGATCCAATATGAAGCTTGTAAACCTTGTAACAAGCCTGCAGAATCCACTAAATTTGGAAATTCAAACTGAAATGAAGCCACCTATCCCATGACTTCTCCACAACTAGTTATACAACATCAATTGGAAACCATATACAATCAAGTGACTGTAGACAGAAACAACTATAGCCTTCCTTTTTTTCCCTTTCAGATGAATACGGTATTTAAGGTGATGTCTTGGGCTGTTTCAGGGTGTTACTCAATTTCCTGGGTATCTGCCATGCACACAGGAGGTACACATGTTAGTTAACTTGTTTGTGCAACTAAATGAAGGTAGTTAATACCACAAAACTGTATACATAAAGTGAATTAAATGCTAAAGTCGTGTTTTGTATTTTTAATGACAATGGAAAAAAAAACTGTAGCACTGGTATTTGTTACAAAAATGAACGTTAAAAACATTCTTAGTGAAAAAAGCCATACAGAAAAGGCCCCCTAGATCCCATACTCATCTTGTCTGCTTCAAATCCATCAAGGTTGTCCAAATGAGGGAGAAACTCAGTCATGGTTCCAGAAAAAGAAAACTGGATCAGGACGGAAAAAGACATTTTCATACCGTTCGGACAGTAGGTGAAGGTTGAAGTGGGGCTGAGTATTAAATTATAATGTGGACATCAGGATTTCTTCATTTAGGGGTTATGTGCTGGCGCCTTGGGCAAAACACACTGAGCATTTTGTGTCAAGTGGCAAATGTGAGTACTTTTTGACATTATTGCAACTTTTCTGTACATTTTAAATTACTGGAAAGTAAATTACTTTTCTAGACAACCATGTCAGTATCGTGCCAGAAAATCAGAGAAGACAGACATCAAATTTTTCTTATAGAGGCCAACACTTACCCAGACCACGTTCAACCAAAGCTGTGATACCTATTTCCCTTGTAGGAGTCCGCACGGTATTAAGAGGCACCGTGGGAAGAGTGTATTAGTAGCTACCATGTCGTGGGTCCTGTGGATCACCTGGGGGCAGTAGAAACGGTGAGATTTTAGTCTTGCAATTGTTCACATTACTTCAAAAAATATGTTAAAAAATAAATTCAGTAAAGTTGCAAAATATGCACTCAATATACACAAATCAGTTTCGTTTCTATACACTAATAATGAACCACCAGCAAGAAACATTAAGAAAACAATCCCATTTACAATTCCATCCAAAAGAACGAACTATTTAGCAATAAATTTAACCAAGGACACGAAAGACCTATACTCAGAAAACTATAAAGCACTGGTAAAGAAACTGAAGGCACAATAGGAAACAATATTCCACGCTCATGCGTCAGAAAAATTACTATTATTAAAATGTTTGGGAGAGGGGGAAGGTGGCGGAAGAGTACGACACGCAGATCACCTTCCTCTCCACAGATATATCCGAAATACAGCTACACGGGGAACCACCCCTACAGAACACCCACTGAACGCCGGCAGAAGACCTCAGACCTCCCAAAAGGCAAGAAACTCCCCACGGGGCTTCCCTGGTGGCGCAGTGGTTCTGAGTCCGCCTGCCGATGCAGGGGACACGGGTTCATGCCCCGGGCCGGGAAGATCCCACATGCCGCGGAGCGGCTAGGCCCGTGAGCGATGGCCGCTGAGCCTGCGCGTCCGGAGCCTGTGCTCCGCCACGGGAGACGCCACAACAGTGAGAGGCCCGTGTACCGAAAAAAAAAAAAAAAAGAAAGAAAGAAACTCCCCACGTACCTGGGTAGGGCAAAAGAAAACAGAATAAACAGAGACAAAAGGATAGGGCCGGGACCTGCACCAGTGGGAGGGAGCCGTGAAGGAGAAACGGTTTCCACACACTAGGAGCCCCTTCGCGGGCGGAGACTGCGGGTGGCGGAGGGGGAAAGCTTCGGAGCCGCGGAGGAGACCGCAGCCACAGGGGTACGGAGGGCAAAGCAGAGAGATTCCCGCACAGAGGACCGGTGCCGACCGCCACCCACCAGCCCGAGAGGCTTGTCTCCTCACCGACCGGGGCGGGCGGGGCTGGGAGCTGAGGCTCGGGCTTCAGTCAGAGCGCACTGGCGGCGTGAACACAGCCTGAAGGGAGTTAGTGCGCCACGGCCGGCCGGGAGGGAGTCCGGGGAAAAGTCTGGAGCTGCCGAAGAGGCAAGAGACTTTTCCTTCCCTCTTTGTTTCCTGGTGCGTGAGGAGAGGGGATTCAGAGCGCTGCTGAAAGGAGCTCCAGAGACGGGCGCGAGGCGCGCCTGAAAGCGCGGACCCCAGAGACGGGCGTGGGACGCTGGGGCTGCTGCTGCCGCCACCAAGAAGCCCGTGTGCGAGCGCAGGTCACTCTCCACACCTCCCCTCCCGGGAGCCTGTGCTGCCCGCCACCGCTACGGTCCACGGCTCCACACACCACATCTCCGGGAGAACGCACGGGCGCCCCTCGTGCTGACGCAACGTCACGCTGGCCTCCGCCGACGCACGCTCGCCCCGCCTCCGTGCCCCTCCCTCCCCCGCGGCCTGAGGGAGCCAGAGCGCCCGAATCAGCGGCTCCTTTAACCCCGTCCTGTCTGAGCGAAGAACAGACGTCCTCCGGCGACCTACACGCAGAGGCGGGGCCGAATCCAAAGCTGAGCCCCGGGAGCTGTGCGAACAAAGAAGAGAAAGGGGAATCTCTCCCAGCAGCCTCAGAAGCAGCGGATTAAAGCTCCGCAATCAACTTGATGTACCCTGCGTCTGTGGAATACCTGAATAGACAACGAATCATCCCAAATTGAGGAGGTGGACTTTGAGAACAAGATTTATGATTTTTTTCCCCTTTTCCTTTTTGTGAGTGTGTACGTGTATGCTTCTGTGTGAGATTTTGTCTGTATACCTTTGCTTTCACCATTTGTCCTAGGGTTCTATCCGCCCGTTTTTTGGGGGGGTTTTGTTTTTCTTACTTAAAAAATTTTATCTTAATAATTCTTTATTTTAATAACTTTATTTTATTTGACCTTACTTTATTTTCTTTTATCCTCTTTCTTTCTTTCTTTCTCCTTTTTCTCCCTTTTATTCTGAGCCGTGTGGATGAAAGGCTCTTGGTGCTGCAGCCAGGAGTCAGTGCTGTGCCTCTGAGGTGGGAGAGCCAACTTCAGGACACGGGTCCAAAAGAGACCTCCGAGCTCCACGTAATATCCAACGGCGAAAATCTCCCAGAGATCTCCATCTCAACACCAACACCCAGCTTATCTCAATGACCAGAAAGCTACAGTGCTGGACTCCCTATGCCAAACAACTAGCAAGACAGGAACACAACCCCACCCATTAGCAGAGAGGCTGCCTAAAATCATAATAAGTCCAAGACACCCCAAAACACACCACCAGACGTGGACCTGCCCACCAGAAAGACAAGATCCAGCCTCATCCACCAGAACACAGGCACCCTCCACCAGGAAGCCTACACAACCCACTGAACCAACTTTAGCCACTGGGGACAGACACCAAAAACGACGGGAACTACGAACCTGCAGCCTGCAAAAAGGAGACCCCCAAACACAGTAAGAGAAGCAAAATGAGAAGACAGAAAAACACACAGCAGATGAAGGAGCAAGATGAAAACCCACCAGACCTAACAAATGAAGAGGAAATAGGCAGTCTCCCTGAAAAAGAATTCAGAATAATGATAGTAAAGATGATCCCAAATCTTGGAAATAGAATAGAGAAAATGCAAGAAACATTTAACAAGGACCTAGAAGAACTAAAGATGAAACAAGCAACGATGAACACCACAATAAATGAAATTAAAAATACTCTAGAAGGGATCAATAGCAGAATAACTGAGGCAGAAGAACGGATAAGTGACCTGGAAGATAAAATACTGGAAATAACTACTGCAGAGCAGAATAGAGAAAAAAGAATGAAAAGAACTGAGGACAGTCTCAGAGACCTCTGGGACAACATTAAACGCACCAACATTTGAATTATAGGGGTTCCAGAAGAAGAAGAGAAAAGGAAAGGGACTGAGAAAATATTTGAAGAGATTATAGTTGAAAACTTCCCTAATATGGGAAAGGAAATAGTTAATCAAGTCCAGGAAGCACAGAGAGTACCATACAGGATAAATCCAAGGAGAAACATGCCAAGACACATATTAATCAAACTGTCAAAAATTAAATGCAAAGAAAACATATTAAAAGCAGCAAGGGAAAAACAACAAATAACACACAAGGGAATCCCCATAAGGTTAACAGCTGATCTTTCAGCAGAAACTCTGCAAGCCAGAAGGGACTGGCAGGACATATTTAAAGTGATGAAGGAGAACAACCTACAGCCAAGATTACTCTACCCAGCAAGGATCTCATTCAGATTGGATGGAGAAATTAAAACCGTCACGGACAAGCAAAAGCTGAGAGAGTTCAGCACCACCAAACCAGCTTTACAACAAATGCTAAAGGATCTTCTCTAGGCAAGAAACACAAGAGAAGGAAAAGACCTATAATAACAGACCCACGCACATATGGTCACCTTATCTTTGATAAAGTGGCAGGAATGTACAGTGGAGAAAGGACAGCCTCTTCAATAAGTGGTGCTGGGAAAACTGGACAGGTACGTGTAAAAGTAGGAGATTAGATCACTCCCTAACACCATACACAAAAATAAGCTCAAAATGGACTAAAGACCTAAATGTAAGGCCCAGACACTATCAAACTCTTAGGGGAAAAACATAGGCAGAACACTCTATGACATAAATCACATCAAGATCCTTTCTGACCCACTGCCTAGAGAAATGGAAATAAAAACAAAAACAAACAAATGGGACCTAATGAAACTTCAAAGCTTTTGCACAGCAAAGGAAACCATAAACAAGATGAAAAGACAACCCTCAGAATGGGAGAAAATATTTGCAAATGAAGCAACTGACAAAGGATTAATCTCCAAACTTTACAAGCAGCTCATGCAGCTCAATAACAAAAAAACAAACAACCCAATCCAAAAATGGGCAGAAGACCTAAATAGACATTTCTCCAAAGAAGATATACAGACTGCCAACAAACACACGAAAGAATGCTCAACATCATTAATGATTAGAGAAATGCAAATCAAAACTAGAATGAGATATCACCTCACACCAGTCAGAATGGCCATCATCAAAAAATCTAGACACAGTAAATGCTGCAGAGGATGTGGAGAAAAGGGAACACTCTTGCACTGCTGGTGGGAATGTGAATTGGCACAGCCACTATGGCGAGCAGTATGGAGGTTCCTTAAATAACTACAAATAGAACTACCATATGACCCAGCAATCCAACTACTGGGCATATACCCTGAGAAAACCATAATTCAAAAAGAGTCATGTACCAAAATATTCACTGCAGCTCTATTTACAAGAGCCCGGAGATGGAAACAACCTAAGTGTCCATCATCGGATGAATGGATAAAGAAGACGTGGCACATATATTCAATGGAATATTACTCAGCCACAAAAAGAAACGAAATTGAGCTATTTGTAATGAGGTGGGTGGACCTAGAGTCTGTCATACAGAGTGAAGTAAGTCAGAAAGGGAAAGACAAATACCATATGCTGACACATATATATGGAATTTAAGGAAAAAAATGTCATGAAGAACCAAGGGGTAAGACAGGAATAAAGACACAGACCTACTAGAGAATGGACTTGTGGATATGGGGAGGGGGAAGGGTAAGCTGTGACAAAGTGAGAGAGTGGCTTGGACATATATACACTACCAAACGTAAAATAGATAGCTAGTGGAAGCAGCCGCATAGCACAGGGAGATCAGCTTGGTGCTTTGTGACCACCTAGAGGGGTGGGATAGGGAGGGTGGGAGGGAGGCAGACGCAAGAGGGAAGAGATATGGGAACATATGTATATGTTTTACCGATTCACTTTGTTATGAAGCAGAAACTAACACACCATTGTAAAGCAATTATACTCCAATAAAGTTGTAAAAAAATGTTTATTCTACCTAAAGCCATCAACAACCAGTGCCTGGAAAACTAGACACCGGACTCCAAAGAACTACAGTGGTCACCATCTACACTGCATATAAAGCTAACTAAAAGCACACAGTATTCCACATTAAACTCTTTCTCTCCTGAGTCCCCTGAAGATGCACCCCACCCAGCCAGCAGTCAGTTGCACAGGAAGATTCTCCACACTTGCTCATTTTTTCCTCTTGCGGAGTCTCCTCACCAGTGGCTCCTGAGAAAACCTAGCTCCTGTCAGTGTGGACAATGCCTCATGTTCCAGAAACCTGACAGGAGACAAAGCTCCCGTCTGCTTGTCACAGAGCAAAGTCTGTGGGCAGGGTGCACCTGTGCCCTCAGGGTCAGACAGGTGGGTTTGGCGCCCCCTGTGGGACGTGAGAAAAGTGCCGGGAGTGCCGCACTCACAAACCCAGAGGCCTCATCCGGAAGGCAGTTCTGCTGTATATACTAAGTTTGGAAATCCAAACTGAAATGGAGCCAAGTGTCTCACTGTATCTTCTCTAAAATTGGTTAAGGAGCAATTAATTACAAACCATATGTAATGAAATGAATGTAGACACAAACATTACAACTTAAACCAAAATTCACTCAAAATTGCCCATAGACAAATTTAAATTACCAAACTATAAAAATCCTAGACAAAAAAAAGGTAATCTACATGACTTTGGGTCTGGTGACCTTATTCAGAAAACAGGAAGACAAACCACAAACTGCAAGAAACTATTTCCAAAACACATATCTGATAAAGGATTTGTACTCAAATTATGCCAACAGCGCCATTAAAATTTAGTAAAGATTGAAACACACACCTAGCCCAGGAAGATAAACAGGCAGTAAATAAGCATACAAGAATATACTCAAGATGCTGGTGGAATGCATGTACAACCAACTTTGGAAGACAGTTTGGCAGTTTTTTCCAAATCTAAAAAGTCTCACCTTAGGATCCAAGAAGTGTACCTCTTGTATTTAGACAACTGCTTTGAAAAACTGTGTTCAAACCAAAACTAGCATCAAGTAATGCACAGCAGCTCTATTCATAATGGCTAAAAACTTAAGATATCAGGATGTCCTTCTGTAGATGAATTCATAAGCAAATTAGGGCACATACATGTCAAGGGGAGCAGAATACACCACCCCAAAATATGCCCATTTGACAAAAGGATTATTTTGGACTGGTTAATTTAAGAAACAGCAGACCCAGGAGAATCTTTCAAAACCAAGTAGATGGCTTCCCTGGTGGCACAGTGGTTGAGAGTCTGCCTGCCGATGCAGGGGACACGGGTTCGTGCCCTAGTGTGGGAAGATCCCACATGCCGCGGAGTGGTTGGGCCCATGAGCCATGGCCGCTGAGCCTGCACGTCCAGAGCCTGTGCTCCGCAACGGGAGAGGCCACAACAGTGAGAGGCCCATGTACCGCAAAAAAATAAATAAATAAATAAAGTAGAAAATGCCCTTTTAGGAGGTAAATTTTCATTTATTAAGGATATCTCCATTTGTAAGGGTATGTCCCTCTTTGGACCAGGAATTGAAAGATGACTAAATATCAAGAAAAGTTTGTTGGGACTTCCCTGCTGGTCCAGTGGTTAAGACTCCACACTCCCAATGCAGGGGACCAGGGTTCAATCCCTGGTCAGGGAACTAGATCCCACATGCTGCAATTAAGGGCCTGCATGCTGCCACTAAAGATTACACAGGTTGCAAATAAGACCCAGTGCAGCCAAATAAATAAATGTTTAAAAAAAAAAACAAAGCTTGTCAATGAAATAAGCCTGGATGTAAATCTGTGTAACAACCATACCCTTGTTTACTGGGCTTTGACTAATAACATCCCTTAAATGGCTTCCTCCATTCCCTAACATCTTTCTTTTGTTCTCAGCAGAAGATAGCATTTAAGGTAATGGCTTGGGCCATTTCAGGGAGTGACTCAGTTTTCCTGGGTATCTTTCAAGTATACAGGAGGTACGCATGGGATATATTAAACTTCTGATTGCTTTCTCCAGTTCGTCTCTTTTTCATTACAAGGGAGATCTCAATAAAGAACATAGAAGTGTAGAGGGAAAATTATTTTTCCTCTCATATACATGCAGTGCAATAGTATTCAGAGATATAAAGGAATGGATCATCAACCCATGCAAATATATATAGATGCAAATAACACGTACATTGCTAAGTGAAAGAATCCAGTCTGAAGTGCTACACACTGTATGACCTCATTTATATGACATTCTAGAAAAGGTAAAACTGACACTGGTAAACAGTTTAAGGAATATGTGGTAGAAATAGTCCATATGATACTTTAGTGGTGAATACCTGTCACTATGAATTTGTCTACACCCACAGATTTTTACAACACAACAAGTAATTTACAATCTATTCAAACTTAGCTACTTAGGACATGGGAGTGTCAAAGCCTGGAATACAGAATGTAACAAAGAATCTAACTGTTTCAGAAATGTATGGAAAAACTCACTGTTGGTAGTGGGACAAATGGGCTGACCTAAGTTAACTTTGGAAATGTACAGAATCTGTAGGCCAAAGACAAAATGTGCCATACATACACAGTGGACTCTAAGTTCTTTCCCATGACGGGTAGTAGCTAACAGTACTGAAACTACTATCAGTAATCGAATGCAACAAGCACTGAATTTAATAAATGACAAATGGTGGAAGCCAGGTTTCTTACCACTGGAGTGGGATGTTACAGTCAAACAAAGGGAAAAGGTTACGATATCCATGTCATAACAGATCCGGTTGGAGACATCGGTATAAACTATCTTTAGCCTACACATAGTTCCACATGGATATCTTTATAATTATGTGTATATGCATAGGCTGGGATACATGCATGTATTTCTATGTACTGTCAGCTGAGCATATTGAGCTCCCACATGTAAGTTTTTAATACCATTCTCTAATAAAAGGAACAAGGGCTCTTTGAAGAAAGGGCTGATGCTAGGACTGAGACAGTAAATATATGAAGCAGCATAATCTTAAAATATCAGAAAGTAAAGAAGTACCCAAAATTTTAAAAACCCACAAAAGGAAAATTATGTAAAATGAAAACAGGGGCAAATGGAAAAAGCTCTCAATAGCCAAAGCAAGAATGAACTAAGCAGTCTAATAATGTAGTGCTGGATTATAAACAAAAGTTTACAGTAATCATTCACGTGTCCAAACTGGTAAAAATAAATTACATAGTTTTCGATGAATGGTGTTAAATAGAAATCTCCTATGCACAAAGCTTCTAAACAATTCATATAGACACTCAGCTGTAACATCTCTCTCCTCAAGTGTGGCTTCTGCATTATGACTTCCTCCTAAATAAGACACACAGGATGGACATGGGAAAAAAATTAACCTGTGGGAAAACTTGACAAACACTACTTCAGCTAGGTGACCAAAGTTAAGAATATAAGTGAGAAGTTTCCTTAAGAGCCTGTCCTCTTGATATATAGTGAAGAGGAAGCACTTCACCTCTGTGATCTGCTTTTTCAAAGCCAAGTCTAACCACGACAAAAACACCAAGCAAATCCCAGTGCCCGGCAGTCTATAAAATACCTGACCAGTCCTCCTCCACACTGTCAAGGTCATGGAAACAAGGAGAGTCTGAGCAACTGTCAGAGCCCAGAAGAGACTAAACAGACATGATGACCCCATGTCCTTTGAGACCCTGGAACAAGGAAAGGTATAACAAAGGGAAAGTGAATAGGGACTTCAGTTAATAGTAAAGTATCAGTATTTGTTCATTATTTGTCATGATTCTGTAGAAAATTAGACAGGAAAAAGTAAACGTCAAATAAGAGAAACCTACTGTAACAAACTGGAAACCTAGAGGAAAAGGGGGATTTCTTTGTAAAAACACATTACCAAAATGGTCCGTAAATTAAGGAAAACACAAAAAGGCCAATTAATCACTGAGGAACCTCTTCCTCTACTGGTTATCCTATCACTGTTCCAGGGTTTCCCTCTCCTGGGACAGGGAAGGAGCAGGGACAGAGATGTCTGGCAGCTCCCCTAGTATATGACCCCACTCAGTGTCTTCACCTCCCCCAGCCACGCCTACCCAGTGAGGACACCTGAGGAAGGATCAGGGATTATTGACTCAGATGTATCAACTAGGACTTTTTCTTTTCCCAGCGACTGGACACACGGAAGTAAAATAAATTAGTATTTATTGTAAGGGTAGAAATACATTAATACTTGCAAGTGACAAGTTGAAGAATGGGTTTGGACCTGGCAGTTCCAGCGGCTCACACTGTCTCAGTGTGATCTTGCTTCCCTCCAAACCTTTGTCCCACTCAGTGCCTTTGGGGGACCCCGTTCACAGGCACAGGCTCTCTCACTGCCCTTGGGCCAACAGCAGTTCTAGGCTGACAACCACTCACCATCCATTTTCCGAGAAAGAGTTTCTCCTTTTCTTGGATTCCAAAACGTCATGGTTTTAAATGCCTTTGATCTGGCTTGGTTTGCATTCTCATCCTTGACCCAACACCAGAAGATGGAAAATGGGACTGGCTAGATGTGGGTTGTAAACCCTTCTTCGAGCTGGGTGGAACATGGGGTCATCCTTCTGCAACTGTTTGGACTGGAAGCAGGTGAGATGTAATTCCCAAAGGAAAACTGAGGCACTTGGGCCTGAGAACAGATGTTGGCTGGGAGAAAGCAACAGATTCTAAGTCAATGACAGCTCACTGCACAGCACAGAATCTGACACAAAAGGAAGAAAGGGGTTCACTTAGGGTCAGGGGCTGCAGCTATGTATCCAGTGCTCTTACTGTCCCTCCCAAGACTGCAAGAAGTTCTTTCACTTGCTGAAAAGTCAGGATCATTGGTGGTGGTAAACTCAAGTCTCTTTCCTTGGGCATCAGGTCCTCACATCTCAGAGGCTGGCCCAGGACAGCCCATGTGCCCTCAGAAGACCCACAGGCCTCATTCCTGCCCCTGAGATGTGGGATCCCGTGAGTTATGCCATCTCCCTGGCCATATTAACTACCCATCCCTGAAAAACAATACTGCTCCTTTTCCAGTTTCTTCTCTCTCCTTTTCTAAGGGAAGAAACCAAATGCTAGGGTGGTAAGGAAACTCTTGTGCAATGAAGTAACGGGAGGCTCAAGAATTATTCCATGCCATGGAACCCATAATTGTCAGGCTTCCAGAGGCCACATGGATGCATATGGCTCTCCAAGACAATGGCAGTGTCACTGTAAACCTCCCACTGGGCGGTCCAGGTGCTTCCATATCTTTGATTCTTAATGAATATGCATGTCAAAAGTTTCTAACGACTGAAAGGACAAAGGATTGCAGGGCCATGGTCTACTGTATGGGTGTTGTGTCAGGGACACACTCCAATGTTTAGAGGATTATTACTTCTCTTGGCAGCCTATGAGGCTGTGAGCAGGAGGCCTTTTTCTCAGCCACATGCATGTTAGTAGTTGAAACTTCTCAAAGAAATGTCTACACTGCCCAGGTAGCTCTTGAATTGCCCAGCATCATGGTCAGCTCCGTAACTGTACATGAAGGCCTGACAATGCCCAGGCTGGACTGAGCTAGAGGACCACAGATGCCTGCCTGGATAGTCAGAGGTCAAAGGCTGTCCTGCCTGAGACTTGATCATCTATTCATGCCCACTCAGATGGAACAAAGGATGCCTCCAGGGCGAGGAGGGCCCCACCAGCCCTTAAGAAGGCGGCATCTGGGGGCTGGCAGGTCACTACCCCCAGTCCTGTATAAATCCACACGTGTCCGCTGAGTGCCCTCCTGTCTTGGCTGTGCTGGAACCTGGGGCTGCCCAGGCAGAGTAGGGCCAGCATCACCCTTCCCAGGTAGGAGGGCAGAAGGAAACCATGCATGACTTCTGACACCCTCCCCAATCCTTGACAGAGGTTGAGTTGGATAAGAAACAGTCCGAGACAAGAACAGACATTTCATTCTTCTCTCAGAGCCCAGGACTGGGGGAAGGGATGCCAGAAAACCAGTTATTGACCTCAGCTCCCTGACTCCTGTTTGACCCTGGGCAAGTCCTATCCATTCTGGAGGCTTCAGAGAGAAAGAGAGGGGAGGGCAATGAGGGCCAATTGTGCTTAAACCTAACTCTAACCTTTACCCTAAGAACCCTAACCTCTAACCATAACCCCCTAACAACCCTAGCCCCAGACCCCTAGACCCTTGCCCCGACCCCTAAACTCTAACCCCCGACCCTTTAGCCACAGCCCTCTACCAGGATGCTCCAACAATGACCCCTAACCCTAAACTGTGACCCCTGAACCCTCACACTGACTCAAACCTAGGCCTAAAGCCTGGCCTAGTGGGTACCGAGGGATGACTGTATGAACTCTCAAATAAACCAAGGAATTAAATCTTCCTGACCATGAATTTAGCAATGGTTTCTTAGATTTGACAGTAAAGCATAAGAAATGAAAGAAAAAAATAGATAAATTGGATTTCCTCAAAATTACAAACCTTTGTGCATCAAAAGAGGCTATCCAGAAAGGAAGAAGACAGTCCACAGAATGGAAGACAATATTGGCACATTCTATATCTGATAAGACTCTTTACCTAGAATATACCCAGGACTTTTCCAACTCATCAACACAAAGACAACAACATTTTTGAAACAGACAAATGGCTGCATGGACTGCTCTCCAGGCAAGACATACAAATGGTCAACAAGGACATGGAAAGATGTCAAACGTCAGTAGTCATGATGAAAATGTAAATGAAAGCCACAGTGTGATGCCCCTTCACACACACTAGAATAAAAATAAACTTTAAAATCAATTTTAAAATATATAAATAAAAATAACAAATGGCAGCAATGCAGAGAAATTGGAACCCTTAAAAGTTACTTGTGGAGATGCACAATGGTGCAGTCTATGCGTACAAACCTTTACCATTTACTTAAAAATATAAAATATAATTACCATGTGGTTCAACAACTCCACTCCTAGATATATACCAAAAAAATGGAAAACAGGCATTCAAACAAAAACTTGGACACCAATTATTCATAGCAGCACTGTTCACAATAGCCCAGGGTAGAAAAGATTTAAATGTCCATCAGCAGGTAAACGGGTAAGCAAAATAAGGTAGATTCATAAGCTACATTATTCTGTCATATAAAGGAATAAAGTAAAATTATACAGCCGCTGTGGAAAACTGTATGGTGGCTCCTAAAAAACATGGATGTGATCCCTTGATTCCACTCCAGGGTGTACACCCAGAATATTAGAAAGCAAGGGCTGGAACAGACATTTGTACCCCATATTCATAGCAACGTTATTCACAATAGCCAAAAGGTGGAAGCAACACAACACATCCTTCAACAGATGAATGGATAAGTACAGTGTAGTATATACACAATGGAATATGACTCAACCTTTAAAACTAAGGTAATTCTCACACATGCTACAATGTGGATGAACCTTGAAGTCATTATGCTAAGTGAAACCAGCCAGACACAAAAAGGACAAATGTTCTATGATTCCACTAGTATGAGGTATCCACATAAGTCAAACTCAAAGACAAAGTAGAATAAGGTTGCCAGGGGTTGAGATGAGTTCGTGTTTAATGGTTACGGTTTCACATGGGGAAAATAAAGCTCTGGAGATGGATGGTGAGGATATTTTTACAACAATGTGAATGTAGTTAATGCCACAGAACTGTGTACTTACAAATGGTTTAAATGGGGCTTTCCCCATGGCACAGTGGTTAAGAATCTGCCTGCCAATGCAGGGGACACGAGTTCAAGCGCTGGTCCTGGAAGATCCCACATGCTGCAGAGCAACTAAGCCCGTGAGCCACAGCTACTGAGCCCTTGTGCCACAACTACTGAAACCTGTGTGCCTAGAGCCCGTGCTCCGTAACAAGAGAAGCCACCGCAATGCGAAGCCTGTACACAGCAACGAAGAGTAGCCCCGCTCGCCGCAACTAGAGAAAGCCTGCGTGCAGCAACAAAGACCCGACACAGCCAAAAAATAGAAAATAAAATAAAATAATTTTTTAAAAAGTTTTTAAAAAATGATTTAAATGGTAAATGTTATGTGTTTTTAATCACAATGGAAAAAATGAATGAAATAATGATCAATGTTACAATGTGGATAAACACTGAAAACATCCTAAGTGAAAGAAGCCATACAGAAAAACCACCCAGATCATGCTCATCTTGTACACTTTAAACCCAGCAAGGTTTTTTAAGTGAGGAAAAGCCCCAGTGATGGTTCCAAGAAAAGAAAACTGGATTCAAATAGAAAAATACATTTCCACAAAGCTGGGGCAGCTGGTGAAAGTTGAAGCAGGTCTGTAGATAGGATTATAATGTGGAAACCATAATTATTCCTCATTTGGGGGTTATGTGCTCGTTCCCTGGGAGAGTGGCCCTCCTACTCTCACAGGATAAAACAAACTGGAGTATTTTGTGAATGTGGAAAACTTTATACTGCTATTTAAAGTTTTTTATACACTTGAAATTTACTAGAAAATAAAGTACTTATCAAAACAGCCATGTCATACCATGCCAGAAATACAGACAGAGCTATAGGGACTTGCCTGGGGGCGCGGTGGTTAAGAATCCAACTGCCAATGCAGAGGACATGGGTTCGAGCCCTGGTCCAGAAAGATAACACATGCTGCGGAGCAACTAAGCCCGTGCACCACAACTACTGAGCCTGTGCTCTAGAGCCCGTGAGCCACAACTACTGAAGCCCGAAGCCTAGAGCCCATGCTCTGCAAGAAGAGAAGCCACTGAAATGAGAAGCCCATGCACTTCAACGAAGAGTAGCCCCAACTTGCTGCAACTACAGAAAGCCCACGTGCAATAACAAAGACCCAACACAGGCCAAGAAAATTAATTAATTTAAAAAAATAGAGCTACAGAGCATACAGCACTTCCACTCCTGGGTGTGTATCTCGGGAGAACCATAAACCCATAGGACACAGGCACTTCAACTATTAGTGCAGCCCTTTTGCAGGAGCATCGACTTGGAAACAATATAAATGTCCTTGGAAGGAAAAAATGGATAAAGATGATATGGTACTTATGTACAATGGAATATTACTCAGCCATGAGATCAATGAAATAAGGCCAGTTGCAGCAACTCAGGTTAACTTAGGTACAATCATTCTAAGTGACATAAGTCAGACACAAAAAGACACTTAGCATAAGATATCACTTATAGGTGGAATCTAAAAATGGCTACACATGAACTAAATTACAAAAGAGAGTCACACATTTAGAAAACAAACTTAAGGCTGCTAAAGGGGAAAGGTGGGGTGGGGTGAGGCATAAACCAGAGGGTTGAAATTAGCACAGATAGGGTTCCAAAGACCAAATAGGTAATTGACAAGACCTACTCTATAGCTCAAAAAACTAGACTGGGCACACTCTAGTCACCATAAAAGAATATATACGACTGGTAAGAATCTGAAAAAGAATTTATGGATGTCTCTCTGTAAGTGAATCAAGTGGATGTGCAGCAGCAAGAAAGACAGCATTGAAAATCAGCTATACCCCATTATAAAAATAAATTACAAAAAAAAAAAAAAAACCAAGGAGAAACTGTTACAAAATTCGTTCAGGAGCTGTGATGAAACCTGCATTGACCCCATCTAGATCCACAGTTAAACGGGACAAGAGCAGAGGGCTCCATCTCTGTCTTTACGTTTACAGTCTAATGCGAGCTCAAGTCATTTTACCTCTGTTCATACACTGCTGATTATTTTCAACAAATCACAAAGATATCGGTGTTTTATACTTACTATTTGGTGCTTGAGCTGGAGTAGCAGGCAGCGCCTTGAGTATATTAATCCTGGCTGAGCTATGCTAACCTGGAGCGCTACTTGGAAATGCCCAAATCTTTAACGTAGTCATAACAGTCCCTGCACTTGTAATAATTTTCTTTATAGTTGTACCCATTATACTGCAGGGTTCAGAAACTGACTTGGGCCACTAATAACTGGGACACCTGAGGTAGCATTTCCCCAAATAAATCATGTAAACTTTTGACTACTTCCCCCACCATTCTTACTCCTACTCATATTACCAATAGTAGAAGCTGGTTCTGATAAAAGTGGAACTGTATATTCAGCTCTAGCCTGCAATCTGGCCCACGCAGGAGCCTCTGTCGGCCTAACCATTTCCTCCTTACCTTTAGCAGGTGTCTCTTCAATTCTTCGTGCTATTTCTTGTATTACTATAGTCTTTAATCCAAAACCAGCAGTCAAATCCCAATACCAAACACCATTATTTGTTTAGTCTTCCCTAACTATAGCCATATTACTATAATTACCACTCTCAGTCCAAGCAGCCAGAATTGCCAGACTGTTAAGAGATAGAAATCTCAACACTACATTCTTTGACCCTGCAGGAGGAAACCGAATCCTATAGCAACACCTAGTTTGATTCTTTGGTCACCCTGAAGTGTGTATTCATGGCCTACCAGGGTTTGTTATAATTTCACATATCATTACATACGATTTAGGACAAAAACTGCCTTTCAGCTATTTGGGAATATTATGAGTCATGTCCACTGGCCTTTTAGGATTTCTCTTGTGGGCCCATCTTATATTTACCATAAGGATAGCTGTCGACTCAGTAGCATACTTTGCATCAGCTACCATAATTACTTCTATCCCTACAGGAGTAAAAGTATCTAGCCAATTAGAAACTCTTTATTTAATTTTTTAATTTTTTTATTTTTGGCTGCGTTGGGTCTTCGTTGCTGCGCACCGGCTTTCTCTCGTTGCGGTGAGCGGGAGCTACTCTTCGTCGCCATGCACAGGCTTCTCATGGTGGTGGCTTCTCTTGTTGCAGAGCACAGGCTCTAGGCATGTGGCCTTCAGTAGTTGTGGCTCACGGGCTCTAGAGGGCAGGCTCAGTAGTTGTGGCGCACGGGCTTTTTGCTCCGCGGCATGTGGAATCTTCCTGGACCGGGGATCAAACCCGTTTCACCTATATTGGCAGGCCAATTCTTTACCACTGCATCACCAGGGAAGTCCCTGATTAGCAACTCTTCACGGAGGTAATATTATATGAGATCCCACTCTATTATGAGTTTTAGGCTTTATTTTCCTTTTTACAGTAGGTGGTTTGACAGGAATCATCTTAGCCAACTCATCCCCAGACATTGTCCTCCAGGATACATACTACGTAGTAGCACACTTCCATGACGTAGTGTCCATGGGAGCAGTCTTCACTATTATAGGAGGCTTCCTACACTGATTCCCACTATTCTCAGCTTACACAGTTAACTCAGCAGTAGCAAAACTCACTTCACAGGTATATTTGTAGTAGTAAATATGACTTCCTGCAGCACTTTCTTGGCCTCTCAGGGAGGTTACTACATTCCTCTGAGGCACACACAACATGAAATATTTTGTCTTTAGGCTCATTCGTCTCAGTAGCAGCAGTAATGCTAATAATCTTCATACTGTGAAAACCATTCGTGTCCAAACGAGAAGTCTCAGCAGTGGAAACTGCTGCTCCTAACCTAGAATGGTTGCACGGATGCCCTCCACCATATCCTATATTTGAAGTCCTACCTATGTAAATGTAAAATAAGGTAGGACTCAAGTCCTTTTCAAGCAGTTTGAAGCCAACAGCATAACAATTATGTCTTTCTCAATAAATGAGATAAAAGTAAAAAGTGATGTAAAATTTTCAAAGTGAAATTATAGGCTAAAATAGTGTATATCACGAAGGCATATCAATTTCATCTAGGCTCTCAAGATACAACGTCACCGATTATGGAAGAACATTTACATTTTCATCACACACATTAATAGTGATTTTTAAAAGAAGTTCTCTAGTCCTCTATATTATTTCACTAATATTGACAATTAAACTAACTCATATGTGTACAATAGATGCACAGGTAGAGAAAATTTGAACATTTTACCAGCCATTACTGTAATCTTAGCTGCTCTATCATCATTGTGAATTCTTTACATGATACATGAAATCAATTACTCTTCCCAAAGCATAAAAACTATGGGTCAGTAATGATACTGATGCTACAAATACACAGATTATGAAGATTTAAATGTTGACTGCTCTGTAATCCCCACATCAGAGCTAAAACCAGGAGAATAGTGATTAATAGAAGTCAACAACCTAGCACTATAGAGATAGTCATTGAATATTAGTTTCATCTGAAATTGTTGTACACTCCTGAGCTGTTCCTTCTCAGGCCTAAAAAGAGCTGCTCTCCCAGGACGCCTAAATTAAAGAATCCTAATACCGACAGGACCAGGCCTATGTTGTGGACAATGATCAGTAGAGGTCGTTTTCCTGAGTTCAAAGACAGGACAGAGGGATATGGCTGAGATATGGGGTGAATCTGGAGCCCATGGGGATGCACCCTCCAAGCTCCAGGATAGGAATGGGGCCTCTGGGGTCCCAGGCCACCCACCACGCCCCCCCGAGCAGCATCTTGGCAACATTCCCTGTCGGTGATGGGGCAGCCCCAGCACTTGTCACGCCCCAATGCTGTGTCCTATGTGGGTCCCCTGCTCTTGGGGCCACACCCACACTCTGCAGGTCCACGCTGCAGGGTCCTTCCTGCCTCAGGAGTACAGACCCCACAGCAAGCAGTTTCCTCCCCAACCAGCAGGAGGAGGGGAGGAGAGCAGGGGCACCAGGGGAATCTCACTCAGACAACACCCCAGGGGTGCCAGCGGGAACAGTGATGATGCAGATGAGGCACAGACCAAGAGATGGATCCAGAGGACCCAAAAGGCAGCTGGTCAGGTCCTGGCTCATCTGCACCCCAGACACCTTTGTCCCTCATACAGCCCCTTCCTCATACACCCTCTCCTTAAATGCAGATTCTTCAGATGCAAACAGGCAGAGCTTCAGGCTGAAAGTCAGCTCTTCCAAAGTGACCCCTCAGCAAACACGGCAGGATTCCACTCCAGTGGGTGCCCTGGAGTCCACAACTCAGGGACTGAAGTGGATATCGGTGCCAGGGGCAGTGGGAGAGAATGGGGAGTGAGACGTTCGTGGTTGTGGAATTTTGGTTTTGCAAGATGAAAAGTTCTAGGAATGGTGGTGATGGCTCCACGAGAAAGTGAATAGATCTGATGCCTCAGAAACGTGCACTTAAAATGGTGAAGATGGTAAAGGGTATGTGACATGTGTTTTATTTCACTTAAAATAAATTCTTAAAATAATGTCTTGTTCGCTGTGATTCCATTTCGACTCCCCTTCATCACAGATGTCGGAGGCCCAGACACAGTCCCCTACCTTAGGGGCCATCACGGTACCCTCACATGGCACATGGGAGGCCATTCTTAGGGGGGGTTAGTCTGTGCTCACCTGACCTCTGTCCAGGGGGACCCAGGCAGTGGTGACCCCCATAGATTAGACATATGATATGATATGTTATTAATATGATACTACCAAGCATTGTCACTCACCAGAACACAGAGCAGCAACCCACTCAAACATGCCTGACCTCACATGAATGTGAGAAGACTAAGAGAAGAAAAGGTACCACAGGTTAATCAGGTCAACACCCTTAATGCAGAGGTTGGAAATCTCAAAGGGGAAAAGACACACTGCAGGCAAAGAGCACATATGGGCTCTCCCCGTACATGTGATCCTGACCCATGCAGATGTGGTGAGAGCCACACAGTCCCCACACCCTTTACCTGGGGTCGCACGTCCACACTCACCACGGTGACCCCACCTCCCTAGACCCTGCGCCTAAAGTCACACGTTCTCTCTCAACAGGTGACCCCTCCTACCCAGACCTCTCCACCTGAGTCACATGTCCACAGTCCCAGGGTGAACCGCCCTCCCCAGACTCCCCCAACTGGGGTCACACGTGCACAGTCTCCAGGGTGACCTCACCTCCCCAGACCCTGCACCTGGGGTGACATGTCCCCTTGGTCAGGACACCATGGCTCTGCTGGTGGATCCCCTCATGTGGAAACAAGCTGTGTTCCTGGGGCCTCCTGGGATGGGAAAATGTGGCAGGTGGGTCTCCTCTCCCCACACTTGTACCAGAGAAGTCCTCCTCTTTTCAGTTTGATTCTGTTGATTTTACCTGTTTTTAAAGCTTTCATGCTAAAGTTGAACACACTACTTGGTTCTGGCAGGCTCAGTCCTTTCTTGTCTCACACGCTTGTTGAGATAACTCACAGGACAGCAGGGCTGAAAGCAGAGGGGCAGCTCTGGACGCTTCTGAGTAGGGACGGTAGAATGGAAGGAGAGCTCAGCAGCAGCCTCAGCTGTTACCCATCGGGCTTTTGCCCGATCTGCGTGCCCTGCAATCAATTCACCAGCTAAACCTGCCTCCCTACGCACCATGCACATGCTGGTGAATTGGAATTATTGCCAGGTAGCCCTCCTGTGGATTCTCCACGAGCCCCAGGGAAGGTGAACCTTACAGGGATTAAGACTAAGGCCCCGACCACAGCACTGACCCTTGGGAGGACCAAGTAACCACACTCAGAAGAGAGGCTGTTACTTAGAGAAGCCCACCTCAGTTCCAGACCCCAGACATTTAAGCACTCACCTTCAGATGCAGGCACGGAGCTTCCCACTCCTGAGGCCAGGCTGGGTTTCTACCCAGGTTCCCATAGTCCTAGCGTACACAGAACATGGTCAGGCCTAAATCTTCTTCTTATAGACAACACATGGTCAGCTCTGAACATAATCAGTAGAAAGGACATGCAGAGGTCTAAATCTACTGTGTAGACAGAACTTGACCATGTTTAAACTAGCTTAGGGCTGATCTCATAGGAGGTACAGATCACACACATGGGTCTCTTATCTTTGGACACCCACATCAGGAAACTGAACAAAATCTTTGTCATTAAACATTTCAACAGGCAAAACCAAAATGTTACCAATATCTCTGGCCACCTGATGGTCAGGATCCATGGGTGAGCCACGAACTTCTGAGAGTGCAGCCCCATCTGCTGCCAGGACAGACAAGAAGTGGCCTGATTCCAGCCTCCCAAGCTTCCAGAAGGAGGCGGCCGCACTGGAACCCAGGCAGGACAGTCCTGCATGGTCCGGGCCGGGAGATCCGGTCTGTCCATTCCACTGGCCGATTCCGGGCGGGGCGCTCAGGGCCACTGAGAGCCCTGCACTCAGGTCCTGCTTCCCTGCAGCGTGTGCATGTGCATGTGCGTGTGCATGTGTGTGTGCATGTGCATGTGGGTGTGTGTAGAGGGGGCGGTGGCTGACGGCTCCCATGGCTCCCATCCCGGGCACCGCGCTGTCTTCGAGGGGAGTCACGGGGAGAGGTAGGGGCACAGAAGCTGTTGGAGAGGAGAACCCACCGCGGAGCTCCTTGCACACTGGCTCACCCCACCTTTTGACCCGCCTGCCCATCGTGGGCCGCATGTCACCCCCCAGCCCCCACCCCCGAGGGCAGGGCGCCTGCTCTTTCAAAAGGACAAGGTCTCACATGAAGGAGACCCAGTGGGGACTGTCATGCCCCCACTCCTGATGCTGACTTTGGGAGAATGAACCCCCTTGACTGGGCAATGGGACACTGTGAGGAAAGAGGTGGCGGCCCCATCCAAGTCGGGGCCTGGCTGAGAGATGGGAACACAGGAGCCAAGTGCAGGGCCTGGAGGCCAGGCCAACAGGAGGGGCATCCCCAGCCTTGGCCGGGCTCTCCAACTGTGACATTGTAGCTTTAGGGGACCTGGGGCAGGTGACTGAATGTAATGGGGGTCTAAACTGCACCCTGAATGGGGCTTAAAGAAGGTGTGAAGGATGTTACTGAGACCGTGACAGTCATTGGAAGACAGACTCTGTGTCAGGACATCCTGCTCCATCCATTTAAATCCCTGAGATCTGTGACCTTTACGTGGCTACGCAGGATTGTTAGAGCAGCTGCGTGTGGATATATCTGCAAGTGGTTCCAGCAAACACACAGTTGTGCACACAGGCGGGCACAGCACACACATAAACATATGTAGGTGCACAACACAAATATATTCACACACTAGCATATGAACACACATGCACGCATATGCCCATGCACACACTAACGTGAGCAAGTGCACACTAACTAACGTGTGCAAGTGCACATACCTATGCACATGCACAGCATAGGTATGCAAACAGGCACATGCACACGCATGTACATAGCACACACACAGGGAATAAAGTGAATCCATAAAGTGAGTCCGTAAAGCATTAAGTCCTGAACACAAGTGAAGCTGACATGTATTTTTCCCTTTTCTTAGCTTTGATGTTTTTCACAATAAAAAGTTTAAGGAAAAAGTTAATGGCAAATGACTTTTGATTCATAGGACTTTCTGACGTTATTCCACAAATATGACAGGAGAAATGAATGTAGATAGTACATGTGTCCACTAATGGATGAATGGAGAAGAAAAACATGGTCCATCAATACAAGGGAATGTTATTCAGCCTAAAAGGGAAGGCAATTCTGACACAGGCTGCAGCAGGGATGAACCTTGAGGGCATTAATGCTCAGTGATGTAAGCTAGACACAAACAAACAAACAGTGCTTGATCCATTCATACAAGGCCCCTAGAGCAGTCGGAAACATAGAGACAGAACGTAGGATGGTGAGTGCCAGGGGCTGAGGGAGGGACAATGGCGACTGAGTGTTTAATGGGGACTGTTTCAATTTTGCAGGATGAAAAAATTCTGGAGGGCGATGGCGGTCAAGTTTGCACAACAGTGCGAATTACTTCTGGACCCTGAAATGTGCACTTAAAAACGGTTAAGATAATAAAGTTTATGTTTTGTGTATTGGACCACAATTTTTAAAACTTTTTAAAAAAAACAACAGGAAGTAGTCCGTGAATAACACAAGATGCACAACTTCACTAACAACGGAGGGATTAAAACCATAAGAAAACTACTGTGCACACACCTACCAGAATGGCAGACATGAAGACACAGTATCAAATATCAGCAGGATGTGGAGCAATGGAAAGCCTGGTGCGCAGCGGGGGGTGCAACCACTTCTGAAACAATCGGGCCTCAGAGAGCGAAGTCCGTGCACACAGACCCACAGTGTTCCTCCCAGCTGAACACAACCCCCCCAGCCCTGCACCAGGACACACGGACATGGACTCTGCAGCCACAGGAGCCAAACCTGAAAGAACCTGAAGACCATCACAAGCAGATGCAGAAATGAACCATGCACGCTCCTATGAAGGAATATTCCACAGCAATGGAGTACATTTTGTTTAAAAGCAGTAAAACTATAAAAAATCATTTTTAAAAAAAACTATATTCACAAGATGAAAGAATCTATAATTCTGGCACCTAGGGATTGTTGAATGCTCCTAAAAATAGATTGTTGTGGAAACGTTTATTATAAGGAAATTGACATATTCTCTAGGAAGGACGGGGTGAATGGGCCTGCTACATTTTCTACATTGAAGACATATACAGGTTTTGATTCTACTTCTGTTAACTCAAGTGGGGCTTCATTGGATTTCTGCTACCGCGGAGATAATCAAATTCTGGGTAGGGGTCAGGAGAAAACTAGTCATAGGCGTTCTCGTGTAATAATTACTGTTGAAAGTGTAAATGATCCATTTATCAGTAAGACTGAGAGTAGAATAACTGCTACATTACTTCATATGAGAGTGTGTGTGCTACTGTCCCTAGGGCTCCAGTGAGTGAGTATTTTGAATGTGAAGCTCATCCAGATCTGAGAATGGAATAAATGTCTAGGGGTGATATGGCTAATAGAAATTATATGCCAACATTTATATTAATTAGTGGGTAAGATATGGGAAGAGGAATTCATGTTTTGAGAGCCAGGGTTAAGGTTAGCATTGGGGCAATAATATATAAATTGATGATGTTGATGGACATAGTGGTTCTTTAAGAAGTAATTTGTATGCCTCAGCAATGGTTTGTAATCATCCATGGGGGCTGAGGATTGTTGGCCCTTTCTGGATTTGTATATAGCCTAGGATTTTCCATTTAATTAATATGAGGAATGCTATGGTGAATTAAATTGGGTCATTTGTGAAAGAATGTTGATTATAAACATATTCTTAGGAAGAGGACTTGAACCAGTGCAGATAAAGGTTTCAGTTTTACATAATTACCGGGCTCTGCCACCTTAACACACATGGTTCTACAGTAGGGTATGTATAAATTAATTGAATGTAGAGTATATCATCATTTAGTTTCCAGACATTTTGTAAAGTAAGCCGTAATGCTCTTGTCCTTTCCTACTGGCAGAAATCTGCAATAGACAGAAAGCAACCAGGATGACCCCAGTCTGAACTCAGATCACGTGAGACTTTAATCGTTGAACAATTAAAAGCAGTTATACCATTGAAATGTCGTGATCCAGCATCAAGGTCATAAACCATATTGCCGCTATGAACTGCAGAATACAATTACACTGTTATCCCTAGTAAAAGTTGTTCTGTTGATCAGTGTTTTAGAACAGGTGATAAAGCATTTTGACTAGTTGGTCTAAATTTTGATCACTCAGAGGTGGTTGCTTCTCCAAAAAATAAATGACACACGGGCCCAAGGCGCACCAGCTTCAGTAATTGTGGCACACAGGCTCAGAAGTTGTAGCCCACTGGCTTAGTTGCTCTGTGGCAACTGGGATCTTCCCAGACCAGGGATCGAACCCGTGTCCCCTGCATTGGCAGGCGAATTCTTAACCACTTCATCACCAGGGAAGTCCCAGAATCGCAGTCTCCCTTTTAGTATACCTTAAGCCCAAAGAATCCATGGAGAATTGTTACAGAAAATAAGACAATAAAATATTGTAAGGACTGTGACAGAAGCATATAGTACACAGTTCATATAGACAGAGCCCAAGCAGTTACAAAGTATATTAAAAGGGAGGCTGCAATTTTATTTTATTATTTTTATTATTTTTTAACATCTTTATTGGAGTATAATTCCTTTACAATGATGTGTTATTTTCTGCTTTATAACAAAGTGAGTCAGTTATACATAAGCATATGTTCCCATATTTCTTCCCTCTTGCATCTCCCTCCCTCCCACCCTCCCTATCCCACCCCTCTAGGTGGTCACAAAGCACTGAGCTGGTCTCCCTGTGCTATGCGGCTGAGGGAGGCTGCAATGTTAAAAGAATAAGATAAATTATACCCACAAACTCCCAATCTTTCCTGAAACGTTGCAGTCTGGAACCCTATTGTAGGAAGCAGAAGATTCCAGGAGACATTGTACAAATGAAGGACTCTAAACCCTGTGGTTGGATAAGGAATTCTGGAAGGAAGGTATCCTCACCCAAGGAGAGCAGGTTCCTATACTTGTCTAACATCACATACCTGGACAGTTCCCACTGATCTTGGTCCAGGCATTGCCTGTCCTCTTGAGAGAAAACTATGGCCATATCCTGGAATGTCAGCAGTCCCTGAAATTAAAAGTACACATACCGTGTGGCCACGGGAAGAGTTCATAATGTGACCCAAGAAGAAAAGAGCAAGTTAAGAGAACTGGTTTTAATTTAGAAGAGTGTCTTCAATTACCCACTAATGTATATATATATATATATATATTTTTTTTTTACAAAGTAAGTTTCTCTATCTTATTTCTAACTACAAGAAAAGAGTGTGGCATGTGATCCACAAAACCAGTATAGAGACTATACTTATCTGGAAAAGAAATGATAAAATGATGGTTTCAACACAGGCATATGCATTTTTGAGTGTTTTATTTATATCAAATTGGATAAAATGTGTGTATTTCTCAGACAGAAAAGACGTGTCGAGGTAGAAATGTACCTTTCAACTATTCATGGGTACACAAGTACACTGGGGAGATTGTAAAAGTTCAGATTGTGATTCAGTAGGTCCGGTGGGCCTGAGTTCTATTTTTTTAACAAGCTCACTTTTAACTAGTGATGCCACAGTCTCTGATTCATTAACGACAATTGTGAATAACAGAGACATAATTAGAAAGGTAAAAATTCATATTTAATTTTGAACTTAAAAGTGTTTTATAGATTTTACACCTTTAATAGGATAGTAAGCACAGCAGCAACAATCATTTGTGAATATTGACTATAGACCGTGTATCTTTCTAACTTTGTAGTGTAGGACTCCAGGAAAAATGCCTGGGCTGCGGTCACAGTGGGCGGGGCCCTCAGGCCGGGCCGCCCCTCCAGGACCCCCGACGGGGCCCTGCGCTCCTGGCGGCTCCCTCCCCCGGCGCCTCCGTCCCTCCCAGAAGGCCTCGGGGCAGAGCGGTCCCACCCGCTGCGCCCAGAACGGAGCCCGCGTTTCCGCAGAGCTGGAGCTCCCGGCTCGGGGTCTCTTCCCTCCGCCTTCACGGAACTGTCCCGGAGCCCGCGGCGAGGGCGGCCTCACTGACGCTGCCGGCTCTGGAGGGGCCCCGGAGGCCGAAGCCGCGACAGTCGTGCGGACGGCGGGCCGGGTAAGTGGGCGCCAACCCTCCGCCTGGTACGGTGCCCTGGCGGCAGGGCAAGACCAGCTTCTGAGGGGCAGGGGTTCGCTGCCACCCGCCGCTGCTGTGCAGAAAGGGCGGCCCCCAGCGTCTGGTCCCGGGAACTTCGGTCCCTCCTCTCGCCCCTGCCCTCGGCCTGGCTCGCGGGGCCTGGGGGGCGTGGGGAGGGGGTCGGCCTGAGTGTCCTGAGGGGAAACGGGGCAAGGGAGGCGCAGGGCCCGGCTGCAGCGTCAGCGCGCCTCCCCGCGACTGCGGGGAAGGCGGCTAAAAACTCCTCCCGAGGCTCGCAGGCCCCTTATTCAGCGGAGTCCCTCTGCCCTCCTTCCTCCCTGAGCTAAAGGACCGGGGGGAGGGGACAGGGCAGGGCTCTGGCGCAGGTAATGGGGACCATCAGCAGGTGATTGTTAACTAAGGAAAACCGGCTTTCCCAACGTGAGGAATGCAGCGCTTTTCTTTGTTTGAGGAGATGCCAGAGGCTGGGCTCCCTGAATTCCTTCCTTTCATATGCACCTCAGCGCTCTGGGGCCTGCATTCTGTATTTGCATATCCTGAGATCCTCAGGGCTCGCGGCTCACACTGGAGGGCTGCAAGGGCTGATGACTGATATCCTTTGTTTACTGAGATGGCAAGAAATATTCCATTTCTCACAGGCTTGAGGGGCACAGAGTGAAAAGGGTAGGAGAATCTCACTCGGCATGTACTTTGGTTTACATATAGATAATATGTACACTTAACTGTGCTACTAGAGGTTCTCAAGTGTGATCAACTTGTACTACTGCCCTCTATGTATTAACTTCATGAATATCATAAGATACATGCCTATAGAATTGACTTAATCCATTTAAATAGGATAATGGTTTTTAAAGGAAACATAATTGAAATATGACAACAAATCCCTTACCACTAAAGGCTGGGTCTGGAGCAACCTAAATAAATGTTCCATTGTTAAAATATTGAAAGATGTATTCAATAGAAATATCAACAAAAATGACAAATGATGAGGGCAGCAGAATGTTGAAATGTTCTATCTTTATCCTTAAAGTGGCAGAACATCATGTATTAGTAGGCGCTGAGGGCAGAAGATGCCTGATTTATACCTTTGTCATATTTGTACAGTTGTTTCAACAAGTAACTTAAAGACCAAATGGAAAAAAAGGAGGTTTGTGCCTGAGATCATGTTGATGTGAAACCAGGGATGGCCACCTTGTCCCAGGTGAGTTAAGTTTACCTGGCAGGTAGACCACAGAGCTCCTGAGAAGCAAGGGTTGGAATTTTTCTGCTGGGTGCCCCTTAGGTTCTGTGACTTGACTGATTGTGAGTCATGTTTCGGGAAAGACCTGATCACAGGAAAAGGGTGGGGAAGAGTGATTTGGGGAGCAGCTAACAACATGCATCACGGCTCATGGCTTGAATGAATTTTAAAGAAACAGGAAAACAAATGCTTCTTATGGAATCAGAGAATGTCCAGCCGGACAATCCCAGAAAATGAGGAACACCCATCCCATTTTCCAGATGAGAAAACAGAGGCCCAGCAAGGTGAAATCCCTCACCCAAGTTGCACCCGTCTCTCCTCCCCACTACATGGTTCATGAAAGCACGACTTTTCCTGTCGTGATCACTGCTGAACCCCAAAAAGGACCAGGCATCTAGCCGCTGCTCCAAAAATTTTGGTTGACTGTAGGAACAATGCTATTTTTTTCTTTCTCACTCTTATTCAGGATTGTGCCAAGAACTCCCCAGGCTGCAATGTAATTCGATAAATGTAAATATTAATTGAGTTTTGTTGTGATGAGGACTTAGGCTTTGGAGGTAACAGACTTGGTTCAGATCTTGGTTCTGCCACTCAATAGCTGTTTGGCTTTGGGAACATTACTAAACCTCTCTGAGCTTATTTCCTCCTTTGTAAAGTGGGGATAAATATATCTGAGCCAGCAGAGCACCTGCATGAGAGATGTGCACTAAATATTGGTCTTTCTCACTCTCCCACGCCATCTCTGTGCTTCCCAGAGAAGATGTATAGAAGGATATAGTACTTTTTAAAATTAATTAATTAATTAATTAATTTTTGGCTGTGTTGGGTCTTCGTTGCTGTGCGCGGGCTTTCTCCAGTTGCGGCGAGCGGGGGCTACTCTTTGTTGTGGTGCGCGGGCTTCTCATTGCAGTGGCTTCTCTTGCTGCGCTTGTTGTGGAACACCGGCTCTAGGCCCACGGGCTTCAGTAGTTGTGGCCTGCAGGTTCACTAGTTGTGGCGCATGGGCATAACTGCTCCGCAGCATGTGAGATCTTCCCTGACCAGGGCTCGAACTCATGTCCCCTGCGTTGGCAGGCATATTCTTAACCACTGCGCCACCAGGGAAGTCCAATATAGTACTTTATAAAGAGGGGTTTTAGTTGATTTCAGATAGTGTACATGTTTCTTGTAGAAAAGATTTTTCCACTATAGAAACATTAACATGCAATACCACTACAAATGCAGTATTCTATGGGTTAGATATTATCAGTAAATTTTATAAGTAATTGGGCAAAGGCCAAAGCACTAGGTACTGGGGAGTAAGAAGTCTCAAGTCTGGGGTGCCCCCCAACCCCAATTTCAAGAGCAGGGTGTGTTTTTCAAATCCATATTTCTTTTTTTTTTTTTTTTTTTTTGCTGTACGCGGGCCTCTCACTGCTGTGGCCTCTCCCGTTGCGGAGCACAGGCTCCGGACACACAGGCCCCGCGGCCATGGCTCGCGGGCCCAGCCGCTCCGCGGCATGTGGGATCCTCCGGGATCGGGGCACGAACCCGTGTCCCCTGCATCGGCAGGCGGACTCTCAACCACTGCGCCACCAGGGAGGCCCTCAAATCCATATTTCATCTGGTCTTTGTTTCTCATCCATCCTCTGTGTCTGCCTTTCACAAAAGGCTCAGATCCTCCACTTTCACACCCTCCTGGCTGGCTGTGCTCCAGCTCCCGTCCTGGAACCTCTGCACGCATGGGTGTGTCTGCTCTCCCTGGGCCTCACCAGCTTTGCCAGGGAGCTGCTGTATCGTGCACTCCTAGCTGTACCCCAGAGTGCCTAGACCCTTCTGGTACATGAAGTACACCCTCATCACCATGAGTGCACGCCCATCCCCTTACCTTATATCCTGCCTCTAAGCCAGGCTTGGGGGTGACTAGTGTGCATTCAGCTATGTGAGGTGCTGGGATCAAAGTGAAGTTCCCAACTTTTGAAGTTGCAGGCTTGAGGGGCACACAGTGATGTAAAGTCGGGTCACCTGACCTAAAGCGGGGGCTGATTGCTTTAAAGCCAGGGCAGCTGGCTTAAACCCTGCGTCCCTCCGCTGCAGGAAGAGACCAACTTTGGCGGTGCTCGGGTTTGCTCCAAGCCAGCACTGCTGTGCAGGAAGAGCTTCCAGTAGCGCCTTAGTGCGGGGGGACTTGGTCCGTTGTCTTGCCGCTGCCCTCAGAGCGGGACCACCTGCTCTTCTGGAGGAGAATCAGGGAGGGGGAAGTGCAGAGTCCCGGCTGGAGTTGCGGCACCCCTTGTCTGATGGCAGGGAAGGGGGGACGGGGCTGTGTGGTGTCCTGGGGCTGGACTCACCAGGTCGACTCAGCCTCTCAGCCTCCTAACCTCACCCCACACACCCCACAAGAGTCTCCGATAATATGTAATTGTGCCTTAGGTTCTCGGTCTTCAAACTCATACCCAGGCTCCCAGGTCCCTTGATTTAGCCAATTCCTCTGTGCTCTTTCTTCTATTAGATACAGTCCCAGAGGGAGGGGCTGGGGGATGGGACTGGAGGGACCCCGGCAGCACTGGCCTAGGCTGACTAAAGAGATCCAGGGCCTGCGCTATGACACATGTGCGAGGACCCTTAAGGCGCAATCGAGGGGGCCAGTTAGAGGCAGTCCTTGTTGCCTCAAGTGAGTATGGATCACCGTCAGGTGGGGAGCATGCTGACCCCTGAGAAGTACTGTTAGAAGGATGTGTTCCTCCCTCGGCTTCAAGGACGTGGGTGGGCTTCAGGGCTCCATTTCCCCTCCAGACCTCCAGGGCTGACTGCACCCCAGTGGCCTTGCAGACCTGGCTTCCTGTCCCAGAACTTGCCAGGCTCCAGGAAGAATCCAGACTGCAGAGATGGTGCTTGAGCGCTCCAGCTCAAGAAGTGCTGTCCCTGGGGACCCAACAGTGGAGGGAGGAAGGGTGAAGGGAGTAGGGGGGTGGGGTTGGGAGGGGTGGCTGCCCTGGGAGACGTTGAGAGAGAAATATCGCCCCCCACACCCCCTGCCCCCTGCAACTGACTGACCCACTGATGCCATAGGATCTCGGGCCCTTTTAGTCAGGGATGCCTCGGTTTCTTTACTCCTGCGTTCAGAACTATGCAAAACCAACTCTTCATCCTCTTGCTGCCTGGCCAGGACTTGTAAAGCACTGTTCTTTTGGAGCACTCGTTCTCTAAACTGCAGTTTGGAGCTGTCCCAGCTATTTAAAGGTGTTCTCCTTAAACTGAGACTAAATCCTACTCTTTTGGAAAAACGCCCTGCACTTCCGAGGAGATCATGTTTTCTGCCCATTCCTTCCTTCTACGTCCCTCTTAAGAAGCCCTGTGCTCAAAGGGCTTGGTGACTTATTTTTTGCTTGATGTCAAAAAGAAACCTTCCCGGGCCTCCCTGGTGGCGCAGTGGTTGAGAGTCCGCCTGCCGATGCAGGGGATACGGGTTCGTGCCCCGGTCTGGGAGGATCCCATATGCCGCGGAGCGGCTGGGCCCGTGAGCCATGGCCGCTGAGCCTGCGCATCCGGAGCCTGTGCTCCGCGACGGGAGAGGCCACAACAGTGAGAGGCCCGCATACGGCAAAAAAAAAAAAAAAAAGAAACCTTCCCCATGCACCGCAAAAATCTTTCCCGGAGCATAGGTGTTTCAAAACCATGACCGTGTTTTGCAGTCAGTATACACTGGGTAGACTGCCTAGCAGTCCCTCCAAGAGCCAGAGGTGAGCGTAATCAACTTATCTGATTGGATGCCCTTCAAGTTTAGGAAGGTCCCATTCTTATGCCCCAGCAGATAAGACAGGGCCCTGGATGGCTGTGGCTGTGATTAGATAACTTCTGATGATTTTATTTCCCTTACTGAGCTGCTGCTTCTAGGTTAAATTCATTTTATTACCTGTCCTTTTTTTTTTTTTTTGCGGTACGCGGGCCGCTCACTGTTGTGGTTTCTCCCGTCGTGGAGCACAGGCTCTGGACGCACAGGCTCAGCGGCCATGGCTCATGGGCCTAGCCGCTCCACGGCATGTGGGATCCTCCCGTACTGGGGCATGAACCTGTGTCCCCTGCATTGCAGGCGGACTCTCAACCACTGCGCCACCAGAGAAACCCTACCTGTACATTTTTAAAGAAAGACTGAAAAAGTCACTGTAATAGGCCAGGAGTCTGAGCTCAGGGTTAATCAAAGGTACTCACAGGGAGGAAGGTGGATAAACATAGGTGCGTAAAATAGGAGGGTTGGAAAGTACAGCCAAGACAACCGGGCTCACTGTGCGCACTAATAAAGGCCAGAATCTCCTCATTTATCTCTGGTGGGAAGTTCTGATGGTTTCTCAGGATCAAACTCAAATCATATTCAAACTAGGGGGCTTCCCAGAAGGCGCTGAAGCACCGGCAGAGCCCACCTGTGCTCCCACCTTGGCACTCCAGGATCAGAGTTGGGTTTGGAGATGGGGTTGCTGTAACCCCAAGGAGGTGAGCAGAGAGGAGGAGTTGATTACCGGTCTCCTCTGACTCTGGCCCAAATTGCCTGGCTTCACGGTGGGGGTGCAGAGTTTTGCTTTGAGCAACTTATGGGGCACTTCCAGACTGGTGGGGTTGCCCAGTGGCCCGACAGTCTGACAGGCTGGCTGCCGTGTGACCGCCCTTTGTTTCTTCAGAATCTGTTCATCAGGAGGTGCATGGTTGCGGAAGCCCATTCACCGCCCCCCACCCCCGAGGGTGATGGCACCTTCCCTGGCTGTACCCTATGATCACCAGGTACTTGAAATGAATGCAAGGTTTTTGACTTCAAGGAAGAGCTCACATAACCCCTTCTGCCTCATAATGTGTGGGATTTACTATAATGGAAGGACATTATAAAGAACAGGTAGAAAACTCACCTGTTGGTCTCCATGTAGGAATTTATTTTGCATGAATCTCTCCTACATGAGTAGATAGCAGAGGTTTATTTTTGTTCCCGTGTGTGTAGTTGTGGCAGAGGACATAGGTATGGTGGTTTGAAGCCCTCAAAGAAATATTCTCAGAATTCTCAAGACTTCTCTTGATTGGAACCGAAAGAGACCTGGGAAAGGAGGAAAAGCAAAGGAGGAGGGAGAACGAATGGCTGTTTCTCAGTAAATTCACCTTCCTGGTTGATTTTTCTGTCTTCTCATTTCTTTAACTTCTATGTATGTCTAATGGAATGATGTAGAAAGGCTGATTTTTATGCTTTAAAAGATTTTACATCACAAAGAAACTAGAAGTGGCTAACAACTTATTCACATCAATGTTACTTAGAGACTTTGATATTAAATTTGTATACTAAAATGGGTTAATCCAAATTTTCTCTTTCTTTTTGAGTGAATATTTGTAACATATTTTTGTAGATAATAATTTATCCTAGATATACAAAATTGTGAGAATGGGTACCATTTTTCACCACTTAAATGATTTCTTTTAAATGAACAGATCGTACACTTTAAAGGCCAATGTTGTCTTACATGTTGTTTTTTAATTCCTTGATTTCCAAAACTTGTGTTTATTTAATTGATTTCTATCTAATAATCTGTCTCTCCTTTATTGTATCTTACTTTATATTTTATTGATCTATAGTTAATTTACATTATTATATTAGTTTCAGAGGTACAACATAGTGACTCATAAATGTTTAGGTTCTTCTCCATTTATACTTATTATAAAAGAGTGGCTCTATTCCCCATGGTGTACAGAACGTCACTGTAGATTATTGATTTTATACATAGTGGATTCTTCCTCAGAATCTCCTACCACTATTTTGCTCCTCCACCCTGTCTCTCCCTGCTGGTAACCACTAGTCTGTTCTTTAATCTGTGAGTCTGTTTCATTGTTGTTGTATTCAGTGTTTTAGATGCCACGTGTAAGTGATAACCTACCAGGCTTGTTTTCTCTGCGGCTTATTTTACTAAGCATAATACCCTCCAAGTCCATCCATGTTCTTGCAAATAGCAAAATTTCATTTTTTGCTGAAGTCATCATAAATATCATTTTTTATCCCCTAACCTATTGATGAACACTTAGTTTGACTCTATATCTTGGCTATGGCAAATAACGCTGTTATGAACATTGGTGTGCAGTTATTTTTTTTAAAAATAGTGTTTTTGTTTTCTTCTGATATACCCAAGAGGGAAATTGCTGGATATTATGGTAGTTCTATTTTTAGTTTTTTGTGGAACCTCCATTCTTCTTTCCACAGTAGCTGCACTACTTCACATTCACATCAAGAGTTTACAAGAGTTTCCCTTTCTCCACATCCTCACTAACCTTTGTTATTTGTGACCTTTTTGATGACAGCCATTCTGACAAGACTGAGGTGATATATCTCATAGTTTTGATTTGCATTTTATTGCCGATTAGCTATGTTTAGCATCTTTGTGCATTCTGGCTGTCTATCTGTATTTTTTCCTTGGAAAAATGTCTATTTAGGTCTTCTCATTTTTTAAAAAAATATTTTGGGTGTTGTTCTGATATTGAGTTGTATGTGCTGTTTCTGTAGTTTAGATATGAACCCTTGCTTGGTCATCTTTTTGGTGTTAACCTCTTATCACGTGCAAATATTGTCTCTCCTTCAGCAGGTTGTCTTTTCATTTTGTCTTTGGTTTCCTTTGCTGTGCAAAATCTTTTAAGTTTAATGAAGTCCCATTTGTTTATTTTTGCTTTTGTTTCATTTGCCTTAGTAGACTGAACGCAAAACTGTTGCTATCATTTATGTTGAAGAATGTTCTGTATTTTCCTCTCGGGGTTTTATGGTCCTACATTTAGGTCTTTATTCAGTTTTGCGTTAATTTTATATACGGTGTGCTAAAATGCTCTAATTTTATTCTTTTCCATGTAGCTGACCAGTTTTCCTAGTACCACTTATTGAAGAGACAGTTCTTTCTCCATATTGCCTGCTTTGTCATAAATCAATTAAATATACGCGTGTGGGCTTATTTCTGGGATCTCTATTCTATTCCTGTGATCTTTGTGTCTGTTTTTGCTCCGGTCCGATGCTCTTTGATTACTGTCGCTTTGCAGTATAATCTGAAGTAAAGGTGCCTGATGCCTCCAGCTCTGTTCTTTCTCAAGATTGTTTGGCTATTTGGGGTCTTTGTGTTTCTATACAAATTTTAAAATTACTTTTTCAAGTTCTATGAAAATGCTTTGGTATTCTGATAGGGATTGCATTAAATCTGTAGATTGTCTTTGGCAGTATGGTTATTTTAACAGTATTAATTCTTCCAGTCCATGCACCTGCTATATTTTCTCATCTTTTTCTGTTGCCTTCAACTTCTTTCACCAATGGCTGATACATTTCTGAGTACATGTCTTTTACCTGCTTAGGTGTGTTTGTTCTTAGGTATCTTATTATTTTTAGTGTGATTGCCTATGGTATTGTTTTCTTAATTTTTTTCTTTCTGACAGCTTTGAGTTTTGTTTTTTTCTTCTTTTTCTAATTCCTTCAGGTGTAATGTTAGGTTGTTTATTTGATATTTTTCTTGTTTCCTAAGAATAAGCTTGTATCACTATAACTTCCCCCTGTGAACTGCATTGGCTGTGTCCCATAGATTTTGGATCACTGTGTGTTCATTTTTCATTTCTCTTTGGTATTTTTAGAATCCCTCTTTAATTTCTTCACTGTTCCTTTCTTCCCCTTTTATTCATCTGTGATGTGAGGACTATCTTTAATATTATGTTTGGATTTCTTTCAGTTGTGTGTGTGTGTGTGTGTGTGTGATTATTTAAGTTGCTGAGCTCTTAATTTTACATGGACACTAACAACCCTGCATTGTTACCCTGCTCCCCCACAGTTACTGAATTTGACCTTATATTTTACATCTACTTGTTTTGTGTGTCCCTTAACTTCTTATTGTGAATATAGATGATTTTATTACTGTTTTCTTTCATCCTTCCTATTAGCTGTGTACATGGTTGATTTACTGCCTTTGTTGAATATTTGCCGTATCCAATGAGGTTTTTCCGTTAGTAAGTTTCCTTTTCTAATTTTTATGTTTCAGTCATGGCCTTTTCTTTTTCACTGAGAAAAGCCCCTTTAAGATTTCTCATAAAGCTGGTTTGGCGATACTGTGCTCTTTTAGTTTTGCTTCTCTGTAAAACTTTAGATCTCACCATCAAATCTGAAGGAGAGCCTTGCTGGGTAGAGTATTTTTGGTTATAAGCTTTTCCCTTTCATGACTTTAAATATACCATGCCACTCCCTTCTGGCATGCAGAGGTTATCCTGAAAAGTCAGCTGATAACTTAATGCAAGTTCGCACGTTTGTAACTTGTTGCTTTTCCTTTGCTCCTTTTAATAGTGTCTTTTTATCTTTATTTTTTTGCCATTTTAATTACAATGAGTCTTGGTGTGGTCCTGTTTGGGTTGATCCTGTTTTGGCCTTACTGTGTTTACTGGACTTGGATGTCTGTTTTCTTTCCCAGGTTATGGAAGTTTTCAGCTCTTATGTCTTCAGGTATGCTCTACATTGCTTTCTCTTTCCTTTTTGCTTCTGGGACCAGTATAATGCAAATATTAGTACACTTGATGTTTCACATGTCTGTTCAACTTTCTTCATTTCATTTTAATCTATTGTTTTACAGTTCATCTTCAGTGATTGCCAGTACTCTGTCCTTCAGTTTTCTGATTCATTCCTCTGTGTCATTTAGTCTACAGTAGTTTCCTTTTAGTGTATTTTTCATTTCAGTTATTGTATTCCTCATCTCTGTTTTGTTGTTCTTTAGTGCTCTAACTCTTTTTAAAAAAATTCTACCTTCTTGCTCTGGTCGTCCACTCTTCTCCTGAGTTCTTTGATCATCTTTCTAGTCATTACCTTGAACTACTTTTTGAGGAGATTGGCTACCTCCACTTCACGTAGATCCTCTTCTGAGTTCTTTGATCATCTTTGTAGTCATTACCTTGAACTACTTCTTGAGGAGATTGGCTACCTCCACTTCACGTAGATCTTCTCCTGAGTTCTTTGATCATCTCTGTAGTCATTACCTTGAACTACTTTTTGAGGAGATTGGCTACCTCCACTTCACGTAGATCCTCTTCTGAGTTCTTTGGTCATCTTTGTAGTCATTACCTTGAACTACTTTTTGAGGAGGTTGGCTACCTCCACTTCACTTAGATCTTCTCCTGAGTTCTTTGATCATCTTTATAGTCATTACCTTGAACTACTTTTTGAGGAGGTTGGCTACCTCCACTTCACGTAGATCCTCTTCTGAGTTCTTTGGTCATCTTTGTAGTCATTACCTTGAACTACTTTTTGAGGAGATTGGCTACCTCCCCTTCACGTAGATCTTCTCCTGAGTTCTTTGATCATCTCTGTAGTCATTACCTTGAACTACTTTTTGAGGAGGTTGGCTACCTCCACTTCACGTAGATCCTCTTCTGAGTTCTTTGATCATCTTTATAGTCATTACCTTGAACTACTTTTTGAGGAGATTGGCTACCTCCACTTCACGTAGATCTTCTTCTGAGTTCTTTGATCATCTTTGTAGTCATTACCTTGAACTACTTTTTGAGGACATTGGCTACCTCCACTTCACGTAGATCTTCTCCTGAGTTCTTTGATCATCTTTTTAGTCATTACCTTGAACTACTTGTTGAGGAGATTGGCTACCTCCACTTCACGTAGGTCCTCTTCTGAGTTCTTTGGTCATCTTTGTAGTCATTACCTTGAACTACTTTTTGAGGAGATTGGCTACCTCCACTTCACGTAGATCCTCTTCTGAGTTCTTTGGTCATCTTTGTAGTCATTACCTTGAACTACTTTTTGAGGCGATTGGCTACCTCCACTTCACGTAGATCCTCTTCTGAGTTCTTTGGTCATCTTTGTAGTCATTACCTTGAACTACTTTTTGAGGAGATTGGCTACCTCCCCTTCACGTAGATCTTCTCCTGAGTTCTTTGATCATCTCTGTAGTCATTACCTTGAACTACTTTTTGAGGAGGTTGGCTACCTCCACTTCACGTAGATCCTCTTCTGAGTTCTTTGATCATCTTTATAGTCATTACCTTGAACTACTTTTTGAGGAGATTGGCTACCTCCACTTCACGTAGATCTTCTTCTGAGTTCTTTGATCATCTTTGTAGTCATTACCTTGAACTACTTTTTGAGGACGTTGGCTACCTCCACTTCACGTAGATCTTCTCCTGAGTTCTTTGATCATCTTTGTAGTCATTACCTTGAACTACTTGTTGAGGAGATTGGCTACCTCCACTTCACGTAGGTCCTCTTCTGAGTTCTTTGGTCATCTTTGTAGTCATTACCTTGAACTACTTTTTGAGGAGATTGGCTACCTCCACTTCACGTAGATCCTCTTCTGAGTTCTTTGGTCATCTTTGTAGTCATTACCTTGAACTACTTTTTGAGGAGGTTGGCTACCTCCACTTCACGTAGATCTTCTCCTGAGTTCTTTGGTCATCTTTATAGTCATTACCTTGAACTACTTTTTGAGGAGATTGGCTACCTCCACTTCACGTAGATCTTCTCCTGAGTTCTTTGGTCATCTTTGTAGTCATTACCTTGAACTCTCTGTTGAGGAGATTGGCTACCTCCACTTCACGTAGATCTTCTCCTGAGTTCTTTGGTCATCTCTGTAGTCATTACCTTGAACTACTTTTTGAGGAGGTTGGCTACCTCCACTTCACGTAGATCTTCTCCTGAGTTCTTTGATCATCTTTGTAGTCATTACCTTGAACTACTTTTTGAGGAGATTGGCTACCTCCACTTCACGTAGATCCTCTTCTGAGTTCTTTGGTCATCTTTGTAGTCATTACCTTGAACTACTTTTTGAGGAGGTTGGCTACCTCCCCTTCACGTAGATCCTCTTCTGAGTTCTTTGGTCATCTCTGTAGTCATTACCTTGAACTACTTTTTGAGGAGGTTGGCTACCTCCCCTTCACGTAGATCCTCTTCTGAGTTCTTTGGTCATCTCTGTAGTCATTACCTTGAAGTACTTTTTGAGGAGGTTGGCTACCTCCACTTCACGTAGATCCTCTTCTGAGTTCTTTGATCATCTTTGTAGTCATTACCTTGAACTACTTTTTGAGGAGGTTGGCTACCTCCACTTCACGTAGATCCTCTTCTGAGTTCTTTGATCATCTCTGTAGTCATTACCTTGAACTACTTTTTGAGGAGATTGGCTACCTCCACTTCACGTAGATCTTCTCCTGAGTTCTTTGGTCATCTTTGTAGTCATTACCTTGAAGTACTTTTTGAGGAGATTGGCTACCTCCCCTTCACGTAGATCCTCTTCTGAGTTCTTTGGTCATCTTTGTAGTCATTACCTTGAACTACTTTTTGAGGAGATTGGCTACCTCCCCTTCACGTAGATCCTCTTCTGAGTTCTTTGGTCATCTCTGTAGTCATTACCTTGAACTACTTCTTGAGGAGATTGGCTACCTCCCCTTCACGTAGATCCTCTTCTGAGTTCTTTGATCATCTCTGTAGTCATTACCTTGAACTACTTTTTGAGGAGGTTGGCTACCTCCACTTCACGTAGATCTTCTCCTGAGTTCTTTGGTCATCTTTGTAGTCATTACCTTGAACTACTTGTTGAGGAGAGTGGCTACCTCCACTTCACGTAGATCCTCTTCTGAGTTCTTTGGTCATCTTTGTAGTCATTACCTTGAACTACTTTTTGAGGAGGTTGGCTACCTCCACTTCACGTAGATCCTCCTGAGTTCTTTGATCATCTTTGTAGTCATTACCTTGAACTACTTTTTGAGGAGGTTGGCTACCTCCCCTTCACGTAGATCCTCTTCTGAGTTCTTTGGTCATCTCTGTAGTCATTACCTTGAACTACTTTTTGAGGAGGTTGGCTACCTCCCCTTCACGTAGATCCTCTTCTGAGTTCTTTGGTCATCTCTGTAGTCATTACCTTGAACTACTTTTTGAGGAGGTTGGCTACCTCCACTTCACGTAGATCCTCTTCTGAGTTCTTTGATCATCTTTGTAGTCATTACCTTGAACTACTTTTTGAGGAGGTTGGCTACCTCCACTTCACGTAGATCCTCTTCTGAGTTCTTTGATCATCTCTGTAGTCATTACCTTGAACTACTTTTTGAGGAGATTGGCTACCTCCACTTCACGTAGATCTTCTCCTGAGTTCTTTGGTCATCTTTGTAGTCATTACCTTGAAGTACTTTTTGAGGAGATTGGCTACCTCCACTTCACGTAGATCCTCTTCTGAGTTCTTTGGTCATCTTTGTAGTCATTACCTTGAACTACTTTTTGAGGAGATTGGCTACCTCCCCTTCACGTAGATCCTCTTCTGAGTTCTTTGGTCATCTCTGTAGTCATTACCTTGAACTACTTCTTGAGGAGATTGGCTACCTCCCCTTCACATAGATCCTCTTCTGAGTTCTTTGATCATCTCTGTAGTCATTACCTTGAACTACTTTTTGAGGAGGTTGGCTACCTCCACTTCACGTAGATCTTCTCCTGAGTTCTTTCGTCATCTTTGTAGTCATTACCTTGAACTACTTGTTGAGGAGGTTGGCTACCTCCACTTCACGTAGATCCTCTTCTGAGTTCTTTGATCATCTCTGTAGTCATTACCTTGAACTACTTGTTGAGGAGGTTGGCTACCTCCACTTCACGTAGATCCTCTTCTGAGTTCTTATCTTGTTCCTTCATTTGGATCCTGTTTCTGTGTCACCTCATTTTTCTTAACTTGCTGTTTTTATTGCTGTGTATGTAGTAGGTTCGTTACATTTCCTGACCTTCTAGAAGTGGCCTTTTGTAGGAGAGGTCCTATGTGTCCCAGAAGCCCACTGTCCCCTGGTCACTAGAACTATGTTCTAGGTGTACCCCCTATGTGGGCTACTTGGGCTCTTCTATTGTGGTGGGCTGACTGCTGTGGGTGGTCTGGTAGGCTTGGCTGCCCCCAGACGGCTTGTTTGACAGACTCTGCCTTGTATGGAGGCTGTCTGTGCTGCTTGGTGAGGCTAAATCATAAGGCAGTTGGCTGCACGACTCTGTGGGACACCAAATCTAGTGCTGGTTCACTTATGGGTAGAATTGCAGTCCAGGTGATATCAGGGCTAGTGCCCAGTCACTGGGGTGATGCTGGCTACTGGGAGGAAGACACAGGTCCTGAGTTCTGGCTGCAGGGCCCAGGAGTCTCAGAGTTGGTGTTGGATCACTGTTCCTGACACAGCTATCTGCAGGGTCTGGGGTATCGCTAATCTTGTGCTGTCATTCTGATGGACAGGGTCAAGACCCAAGTGAGTCCATGGCTGCTTCTGGCCTGCAAGTGAGTGTTCTGGTCACACAGGCTGCTGGGCTGTGGTATTCCTGGAGCTGGTGTGTTCCTGTTGGTGTATGAGGCTGATCCCACTGCTAGAGCAGATTTGCTGTTGGGTAGGTCCAAGCTCCATCCAGTCCCTGTGCAGCAATCACCTGCCGACGGTGAGACTGATTCCAAGGCCAGAGCAGGCTCACTTGTCAGAGGGGCCAAGGACTCTGGGGCTGGTGCCTCTCCACTTAGGTGTGGACGCTGGTCCTGGGGCTTTTGGTGGCTGGGCCCATGTCCAGCGGCAGCTGTGCATTGAGAGGGTCTGAAAGCAGCCTGTTTGCTGGTGGATGAGCTATGCCCCTGCTCAGTCAGTTGCTTGGCCTGCAGCATCCTAGTACTTGTGTCTATAGTCTGGTGGAAATGGGTAGGGCTAGACCCTGAGGCTAAAAAGATAGAGGGAGGACTCTGAAATTATGCTTGCTGGTACCAGTGGCCACGAGGTAGAAGGAGCTCCCCCAAGTGGCTGCTGCCAGTGTCTGTGTCCCTGAGGCTGTGCTGTAGTTGCCTCTGGACTCTCTGGGAGACTCTCCAAGACCAGGAGGTAGGTGTGACCCAGGATCCGTTCAAATGACTGCTTCCGTTCTGATTCTCGGGTCATGTGGGATTTTGTGAGCATTTTTTTTTTTTTTTTTGCAGTACGCGGGCCTCTCACTGCTGTGGCCTCTCCCGTTGCGGAGCACAGGCTCCGGACGTGCAGGCTCAGCGGCCATGGCTCACGGGCCCAGCCGCTCTGCGGCATGTGGGATCCTCCCGGAACAAGGCACGAACCCTTTTCCCCGCATCAGCAGGTGGACTCTCAACCACTGAGCCACCAGGGAAGCCCTGTGAGCATCTTTTAAGTGTGGAATCTCTATTTCCCACAACCCTCTGGCTCTCTGGAAAATAAGCACCACTGGTCTTCAAAGCCCAACTTTCTAGGAACCCTTCTTTCCAGCACAGGGTCCCTGGGCTTGGGAGCCTGATGTTGGGTTCATACCCCTTGCCACCTGGGTGCACCTCAGAAATTGTAATTATTCTCCCATCTGTGGGCCAGCCACCTGGGGGGATGGGTCTTGACTCTGTTGAGATTTTGCCCTTCCTTCCTGTCTTGCCGAGGTGCCTTCCTTATATCTTTAGCTCTAAAACATCTTTTATGGTAGGTCTCGGCCTTTTTCATCAATTGCTGTTCTGTAAACAGTTGTGACTTTGGTGTGCCCATGAGAGGCATCAAACTCTGGGTCTTTGAATGCTACCATCTTAGACAATCTCTCCACTTCATTCTTAAATCATATGATTTAATTTTTCTTAGTATCTTATTTGACTAGCGACAGTTTAAAATTTATTATCACTCATGTTTACTTCTCCTGTTTTAAAAAAAATTGAATAGTGCATTCATTCATTTTGAAATGAAGGTAGTGACCTGTGAATTTCCATACCTCAAAAAATCAAGGGTAGAACAAAAGCATTTTCTACCGGTTTTACCCTCAAACTCTGCACCCCACACCAGACTGGGGATTAACCTCTTGCACCCATGCTCACCTTCTTTTTTTGGACCGTTAACCATCGCTGCATCTGTATGTGTGTTGACAAAGTGAACTCTAAGTCTTTCCAGTTTTTGTGTTTTGTTTTTTGGATTAGGGAACAGTCCTACTATCAATGTACATTTACTGGTCTGCTGAAGTTCATATTAAACCTGTCAAGCACATTACCAGAATTGGAATTGCTTGTATATACACTATGATAAATTTTAGAGACAATGGTAGAACAGAAGTAAATTGTATTTCAAATCCCACAATATTCTCACACCATGAAAACCCTTCCCTTTTTAATATATTTGTGTGTAGTTTATCTTTTTGCCCATACTGTATTTCCCAGAGATGGGTAAGTGTTACGTTTCTTGCTAGCATATTTACGGTATTGTTCAAAGTCAGGCGTTTAGTGATTTAACATGATCATATTTCCATGAACTTGCAAGTACAAGATCTTCTCTCACACTGTCTTTTACTCCCTGCTTTTTTATATTGCCCTCCTAATCTCAGTCCTGGTCTTTCTTTATGTTCTTTATCAACCTGGATAGGTTATACTATTTTTTCCCTTATTCAAGACCAATAGAATAGAATAGAACACCCAGAAATAAACCCTGATATATGGCCAAATGGGTTTTGACAAGTTGCCACGTCTTTTCAAAGTAGAAAGGATAGTATTTTCAACAAATGATGCTGAGAAGTCTTGTTGTCAACATGCAAAAGAAGGAAGATGGACTCTTACCTAACATCATATGAGGGAGTTGGAAGCTTTGTGCTCTGTCAGTGGGAATGTAGAATGATACAGCTGCTTCGCAAAAGAGTATGGCAATTTTTCAGATATTGAAAAATAGAATTACTACATGATCCAGGAAATTTTTACTATGAGGTATACCCAAAGGAATTGAAATCGGGGTCTTAAAGTAATATTTGTACTGCAGTGTATAGAGCAGTAATAATCACAGTAGCTAAAATATGAAAGCAACCTAAATGTTCATCCACTAGTTCCTGGATAAGCAAAGTGTGGTATACCCATATAATACAATATTATTCAGCGTTAAGAAGGAAAACATCTAGGAATATGCTACAACATGGATGAATCCTGAGGAAATTTAGCTACCAAATATGCCATTTTTGTGACTTTTAGTGAGTCATAACAATGCAACTACTTATTTCAATTATATGGGGTACTTAGTGTAGTCAAAACCATAGAAATTGGGAGGGTAATGATGCTTTTCAGGTGGTTATGGAACAAAAAGGAAAGTTATGTTTAAAGGATATAGAGTTACAGTTTTAAAACGTAGAAAAGAATTAGAAAGATAAATGGCGATGTTGATCGTCCAATAATATGAATGTATTTAATATCACTGAACGGTGCACTTTATAATAATTAACATGTTATACTTTATGTTATTTGATGTTACTAACATACAAAATTGGGAAAGAATGTAATATCAGGAAAGGGAGTGGCCCTGGGATACAGCAGAGAGTAATCAGAAGGGTGAGACACTGCATATGTTGAAGAAGAAGAGCTGAGAGTCTTCATTGGACAGAAGAGATTTTATAAAAAAGAAAAAAAATTCCTCTGAGGGTGTATTAAATAGACATCTGTGGGTGTACTGCTCTCTCCCATGGGTTATCTTTAAGAGTCTTTACTAAAGTCCATAAGGCTTGCTGAGGCTTTTTTAAAAACTGGATTCCCTAGGAGATAATTAGAGGGTGGTACTTAAGTCTATGTCTAAGTTGACAGATTTTGCAGGGAAGACGAACCTGAGAACAGTGGAGTTCCTGAGAGTGTAAGTACATGGAAATTGGAAAAAATAATAATAAAGGGAATTAGGAAAACTTTTGACTTCGAAGGTCATGTATTACTGAGTCAGACCTGAGGTTTCTAAGGAGTTATATACACAGTTGCTATTTGGATTGCTTGTTGATGAAGATCAGTGGAAAAACTAGAGTCTTTTCCAAGTGTAGGTAAGCTATAATGAGAGGATGGAGGTGGGAAATTAGGGAGGCCCAGAGAAAAGTGGGAAGGTCATACTGGGCCAAGATGGTGGTAATATCCAGCAGAATGGATGGTAGGGCAGACTGTGGTTTCATCTTTTTTATTTCGGCTCCCCACCTCATCCTTAATAATTCTTTGGGAATATTTCATTGCTCTGTGATGCAGGTACAGAATTCGAGTGAGGAGACTACACCCTCAGCGTCCAGCTGTCTGAGTCCTTAGTGTGCTTCAAATGATGGAGAACTATTGCTGCTTTATGAGAAGAGTTAATACCTCGTAGCTAAGCTTTAGCTGGAGCTTATGCAGGATTGATTCCAATTTATATATACTGTTGGCATGGAGGTTCCTCCTCCTCTTTTCTTGACCATTATGAAATGAATCTATATTTCTCAATATTTGTGTATATCAGATAAATACATGAAGTAAAGGAATCTTATATATTGCTCCCTGCATAGTTTGCTCTTTCTTGTTTCTCTTTTACCTTTACTAAATTAGCACAGTGAGAGACCGTGCAATGTTCTAATCAGGAGAGATTAGAACATCATATTTCTAGAGAGGTTGGTTGGACAGAGCAGGGGTCCCAGTGAGAATCAAAGCTTCTGTTTCTACTTGGAAGTGTACCTGTATAGAGTAGAGGGCTCCAGGAAATATCCTAGAATATTGCAATGTCCCTGCGGGAGATCATTAAGAGAGGCAGGATCTGGTCCCAGATCAGTGTACTATGACATGTTTGTCAGTCATCTGGTGTGAGATTCTCAGAGCCAATCCCGTATGGTAAAGCTGAGTGCAGAGTATGAAGAACCTGTGAAAGCCTTTGATTGATTGTTAAAGATGAAGCTCTGATTTTGGGGAGAATTTTCTTACCTGACTGAATGTCACCCTTCTGTGGGGATGAGATTTTGTGCTTTTCTTCTCTTGATGACCACTGACTGAAAGTCATTAGAGGATCATGTCTAGACAGCATTCTTTATTTAATTTCTTAAAGAAGAAAACATAGAAAACATTTTTATCCACTTTCAAATTGAGGGTCAAGGGGAATGACATCAGTGAAAATGTCAGAGTAGGGAGCTCTAGCTTGTGTCCATCACCAGAAGCACTGACATACGTGGTAAAACCTGTCAGAATGATCTTATCAACACATGTAAGTTTTCTTTTCTTTTCACCCTGTAGATTTATCTTTCACTGAAACTTAACTTACTACAAGATGTGGAGAATAAACAGGGAAGTAGAAACTGCATTTCCTGATGAGAGAATCACTAAGTCACATTAGTTGTTCTGAGCTATGTCTTACTCACTGTGACTGTAATTAAAACAAACAAACAAAACACTTTTTTTTGGTAAGTCAGTTCTGACATTTCCTCGTTAAAGACAAGGTAACAGATACAGATTTAGATCTACCAGAATTGAGCAAAATGTTGATTGTACCTGTGCTGCATATATGAGCATGACCTGCTACAAATCTTCACTATACTTATTGCCACAACTGACAAATTCACTTTGGCCACTCCTGATATGTTGCATGTAAGGAATGCATAGGACACTAACCCCAGCTGGTCACAGGTAAACTTGGCCACGTGGATTACTGCATGTTTTCCTGCTGGAAGACCACACATTCTCGAGTATCATGACTGCAGAGTATGTGGGCTCTTCTTTTTTCTGGATAAAGGTTAGATAATCACCTAATTTTATGAGAAATATATAAATTGTATTTGCATATTCTTCAGGTTTTTATTTATCCATTCTCTTTCAAGTCCTAAGTGCAAATATTAAAGTGATTTCCAAGAGGGTGGTAAATAAGACAGCTACGTTTATGCTCCAAAATTAGCAATAAAGCATAATACAATTGTAAATGCATTAATGTGTGATTAATATGTAGATACTATGTAAATGCAATTTTAGTAATGCTTTGTGGAGAGCTTCAGAATCTAGGTATTTAAAAAAAAAAGAAGAAGGAGTTTTTGAAACTCTCAGGGAATTATATAGAAGTCTTTGTGTCTATAATTATCAATCTGGAATAATGCATTTTCTCAGAAATAAACTAGGCATAAAATTGTAGGAAAAAACTTCATGAAATGAAAGAGCATGTGAGATGGGCATACAAGAAAAAGAATATTCTCAGAGAATAATGAACAGTGTGAAGTTCAGCAGAAGTGTAATACAGATTCAAAGAGTAAAACTTTGGAGAGCCTAATTATGAGTTCCTCATATTGCATCTTTGGAGAGATGGTAGTCATTTGAAATATGATGTTATAAGATGACGTTAACATACTTAAATACTTTCGTTTAGAAATGACCACTTAGAACCAGAATAAATGAAAGAGAGCACAAAATTATGTTTTTGTTGATTTTTGAAGATCTCAGGTGAGTGCTGATAATTTAAATATATATGATGTCAGGCTTCCCTGGTGGTTCAGTGGTTGAGAGTCCGCCTGCCGATGCAGGGGACACGGGTTCGTGCCCCGGTCCGGGAAGATCCCACATGCCACGAAGCGGCTAGGCCCGTGAGTCATGGCCACTGAGCCTGCACGTCCGGAGCCTATGCTCCACAATGGGAGAGCCCACAACACTGATAGGCCCGCGTACTGCAAAAAAACAAACAAACAAAAAAATGGTGTCTTTCACTGCAAAATAAAGGAGCTGTGGAGGATTCCTGGAATGAATGTCAATATTATGACAATAGTATGAGTGTGTTTCATGTTTGGTAATTACAATCATTGTTGCTTTTGCTGTGGTCATCCATTTACAATGTTTGGTGTCAGTTGATTTTTCTCTTGTAAAAATAAAATGCAGTCTGTGTGTGTGGAAAAAAAAACATACATGATGTCGTGATAAAGTTGTATGTAATTTGAGATCTGGCAAAAAGCATTTCTTTTCTGTAATGCTAGGATGCTATTTGGACATTTTTGCAAGAAAGAGATTTCAGGATGTAAATCTCGTGTCTCTAAGGTGGGAAGCCAGTTCATGGTGGAACATTCTATTAAACTTGTGTGAGTGCAGAAATATTTCTTTGGAAGAAAGAGGTCATGAATCCCTTTTTAACAGTTAGTGGTTTATAGTATACTGAATGAGCAAAATGGGTATTTCTGAACTTTAGAAAAAAATATAGTTTTTCTGCATTTATATTATGCAGCTGATATAGAATATGAAAAATTCTTTATTTTGAAAAACAGTGTAATCAATTTGACATAATTCATATATATTGAACCTGTGGTACACACACACAATAAAACATACATTCAAAAAATCTTTTTCACTTAAGAAATATTTTCTAGTGTAGTTGATTTACAACGTTGTGGTATTTTAAAATACATGTTTATTAGAGTATAATTGCTTTATAACACTGTATTAGTTTCTGCTTTACAACAAAGTGAATCACCTGTATGTATACATATATCCCCATATACCCCCGTCTTGAGGCTCCCTCCCAGACTCCCTATCCCACGCCTGTGGGGGACATAAAGCACCGAGCTGCTATGCGGCAGCTTCCCACTAGCTCTTTTACATTTGGTCGTGTATATATGTCAGTGCTACTCTCTCACTACGTCCCTGTCTCCCCTTCAGCCCTGTGTCCTGAAGTCCGTTCTCTACATCTGTGTCTTTATTCCTGCCCTGTCACTAGGTTCGTCAGTACCATTTTTCTGAATTCCATATATATGTGTTAGCATACGGTATTTGTTTTTCTCTTTCTGACTTACTTCACTCTGTATGACCGACTCTAGGTCCAACAACCTCACTACAAATAACTCAATTTTGTTCCTTTTTATGGCTGAGTAATACTCCATTGTATATATGTGCCACATCTTCTTTCTATATTCATCTGTTGATGGACATTTAGGTTGGTTCTATGTCCTGGCTCTTGTAAATAGTGCTACAGTGAATATTGTGATACATGTATCTTTTTGAATTATGGTTTTCTCCGGGTATATGCTCAGTAGTGGGATTGCTGGGTCATATGGTAGTTCTATTTTTAGCTTTTAAGGAACCTCCATATTGTTCTCCATAGTGGCTGTATCAGTTTACATTCCCACCAACAGTGCAGGAGGGTTCCCTTTTCTCCACACCCTCTGCAGCCTTTATACATTATTGTATTAATTTCTGCTGTGCAGCAAAGTGATTCAGTCATATATATATATATATATATATATATATATATATATATATTCTTTTCCATTATGATTTATCACAGGATACTGAATATAGTTTCCCCTGCTGTACAGTAGGTCTTTGTGGCTTGTCCATCCTATGTAGAATAGTTTGCTTCTGCTATTCCAAAACTCCCAATCTTTCCATCACTCTCTCCTTGGCAACCACAACTCTGTTTTCTATATCTGTGTGTTTGTTTCTGTTTTGCTGACATGTTCATTTGTGTCCTGTTTTCGATTCCACATGTAAGTGATATTATATGGTATTTGTCTTTCCCTTTATGACTTACCTCAGTTAGTATCATTATCTCTATGTCCATCCATGTTGCTGCAAATGGCATTATTTCATTCTTTTTTATGTCTGAGTAATATCTATTGTATACGTATACCACACTTTCTTTATACATTCATTTTTTAATGAACATTTAGGTTGTTTCCATGTCTTGGCTATTATAAATAGTGCGTCTATGAACATAGGGTTTTATATATTTTTTTGAATTATAATTTTGTCTAGATATATGTCCAGAAGTGGGATTGCTAGATCATATGGCAACTCTCTTTATAGTTTTTTTGCGGAATCTCCATACTGTTTTCCATAGTGGCTGCACCAACTTACATGGCCACCAACAGTGCTGAAGGGTTCCCTTTTCTCCATACCCCATCCAGCATTTGTTAATTGTAGATTTTTTTTAATGATGGCCATTCTGATCAGTGTGAAGTGATACCTCATTGTAATTTGGATTTGCATTTCTCTAATAATTAGTGATGATGAGCATCTTTTCATGTGCCTATTGGCTATCTGTATGTCTTCTTTAGAGAAATGTTTATTTAGGTCTTCTACCCATTTTTCCATTGAGTTATTTGTTATATTGTTATTGAGTTGTAGGAGCTGTTTGTATAGTTTGTAAATTAAGCCGTTGTCAGTCTCATCATTTGCTAATATTTTCTCCCAGCCCATAGGTTGTATTTTCATTTTGATTATGGTTTCCTTTGCTGTGCAAAAGCTTATAAGTTTGATTAGTTCCTGTTTCTTTTTTGCTTTTACTGTAAGTCCGCTACGTATGAACAAGTTCTGTTCCAAGAGTGAGTTTGTAAGTCCAATTTGTTTGTAAGTCCAACAAAGTTAGCCGAGGTACCCAGGTTACACAGTCGGCTATATGGTATTGTACCATAATAGGTTTATAATACTTTTCACACAAACAGTATATAAGAAACAAACACAAAAACAAAGAAGACATTTTTAGTCTTACAGTACAGTAACTTGAAAAGTACAGTAATACAGTACAACAGCTGGGATACTGGGGCTGGCATCGAGGGAACAGGCGAGAAGAGTTACTAATTGGAGGAGGGAGAGGAGGTGGGAGATGGTAGAGGTGAAGGATTATCAGCAGTGGGAGACAGGGGGCACGCTACAATTTCACTCCTACCTGACATTGATGACACAGGTTCTGGTTCCTTGCTGGATTTAATTCTATCTACCCTCTTGAAAAAATGATCCATTGATGTCTGGGTTGTAGCTCGTTTCTTCTCATCATAGATGATGACATGGTAGCACTGGTTTGCATTCTGAACGGCTGCTGCCACCTTTGGGTTCCATTGTAGGTCCGAGCCCTGTGCCTCCAAAACTAACAGTGCCTCCTCAAATGTAGAAGATGCCCTTGGCATTTTCTGTGTCGTGAATCTCTTCAGTTCTTCAGTTACTTCTTCCTCCTGTCCCTCTTCATCCTTTCTCTGCGCCTCCAATTCCATCAGTAAGCTCCTCATGTTGCACAGCAAGGAGTTCAGTGAAATCGTCCTCTTGCAGATCTAGCTCCAGCTTCTCACTGAGGGTCACTACGTTGCTGAAGACCTCTTCAGACTTCTGATCTGCCTTCTCAAATCCACAAACATCATGAACAAACTGTGGGCAAAGGTTCTTCCAAACCCCATTCATGGTGACCAACATACACTCACACCATGCAAAGTCAATGTTTTTTATGGCCTTGTAGATGTTATAGTCCTTCCAAAATTGTCCCTAGGTTCTTCCTGATTTCTCACTTACCTTTACTGCCTGACAAAAAGTGTGACATAAATAATATTTCTTGAAAGTCGCTATAACTTCCTGGTCCATAGGATGGATGAGCAATGCAGTATTCGGTGACAGATGCACTACTTTGACGTTGGGAAAAGTCATCCATGAAAGGGGCGTGGCCCAGAGCATTGTCAAGCAGCAAGAGAATGTTTTTCTGGGACGTCCTTCTCCGAGCAGTATTCCTCTACATCTGGGATAAAGTGTTGGCAAAACCAGTCCTGGAACGTGGCCTGTGTAATCCAGGATTTGGGGTTACACTTCCACACAATAGGAAGAGAGTCATTGGCTATGTTTTTAAGGGTTCTTGGGTTCTCTGAATGATAAACTAAGAGAGGCTTCAGCTTCATATCACTGGAAGAATTGCCACCAAACAACAGTCAGCCTATCTGTTGCTGCTTTACAGCCCGGCATCAACTTTTCCTTCTTACTGATGTAACTTCCGTCTGGCATCCTCTTCCGGTACAGTTGTGTCTCATCCACATTAAACACCTGGTTGGGTAAATGCACACCATTATCAATAATTTCTCGAAGTGTTTCAGGAAGTTCCTGGACAGCTACCCTATCTGCACCTGCTGCCTCTCCACTTACTTTTACCTTGTTGAGGTTGGCTCTACTCTTGAACCGATGAAACCAGCCATGGCTGGCATTAAAAAATATGCCCTCTGATTCTTTCCCGTGTTTTTTCTTCAAGTCTTCATAAAGGCTTTTAGCTTTTTCTTGAATCACCATAAGCTGAGCAGGATTTAGCGCTGATGTTGATCCTGCACCTGCACACTGAGAAGTTTCTCCATCTCCTCCATCACTTTTCCGTGCTTCTTTGATATTTTGTCATGAGCATTGAATATTATATTGGCTGTGGGTTTGTCATAAATAGCTTTTATTATGTTGAGATATGTTTCCTTTATACCCATTTTGGTAAGCGTTTTTATCATGAATGGATGTTGAAGTTTCTCAAATGCTTTTTCGGCATCTATTGAGATGATCATTTTTTTGTGTTTTTCCTTTGTTGATGGAGTGTATCATGTTGATTGGTTGGCATATGTTGAAACAACTTTGTGACACGGGGGTGAATCAAATACGATCATGGTGTATGATCCTCTTATGTGCTGTCAGATTCGGTTTTCTAATATTCAGTTGAGAATTTTTGCATCCATATTTATCAGAGATATTGGCCTGCAATTTTCTTTTTTGCTAGTGTCTTTCTCTGTGTTGTTTTTTTTTAAGTCTTTATTGAATTTGTTACAGTATTGCTTCTGTTTTATGTTTTGGTTTCTTATTTGTGAGGCATGTGGGATCTTAGCTCCACCACTAGGCATTGAACCCACACCCCCTGCACTGGAAGGCAAAATCTTAACTGCAGGACCACCAGAAAAGTCCCCATCTGTGTTTTTTTATTTTTCAGTAAATTTCTTTATTTATTTATTTTTGGATGCATTGGGTGTTTGTTGCTGTGAACGGGCTCTCTCTAGTTGTGGCGAGTATGGGTTACTCTTCGTTGTGGTGTGCGGGCTATTCACTGCACTGGCTTCTTTTTTGCAGAGCATGGACTCTAGGTGCGTGGGCTTCAGTAGTTGTGGCTGTCAGGCTCAGTAGTTATGGCTCATGGGCTGTAGATCACAGGCTCAGTAGTTGTGGCACACAGGCTTAGTTGCTCTACGGCATGTGAGATCTTCCCGGACCAGGGCTTGAAACTATGTCCCCTGCATTGGCAGATGGATTCTTAACCACTGTGCCAGCAGGGAAGTCCCCCCCCCATCTGGTTTTGATATCAGGGTGATGGTGGCTTCATAGAATGTCATTGGATGTATTCCTTAATCTTCAATCTTTTCGAAGAGCTTGAGAAGAATCAGTGTAAGTTTTGCTTTGTATATTTGGTAGAATTTGCCTGTGAAACCATCTGATCCTAGATTTTTGTGGGTAGGGAGTTTTTGTAAATTACAGTTTCTATTTTGCTTGTAGTGATCAGTCTGTTCAAGTTATCTATTTCTTCTTGATTCCGTTTTGTTTGGCTGTAAAAAACAACATATATTTTTAAGTTATGTTAGCAGCTAAATACTTACCATGTATTAGACCACAAAAGAGCAAAGAAAAAAATATTAAAGTATTTTTTCAAATAGAAAAAGTATTGAAATATTTTTAAGAAATTGGGATAATAGTACTAGTTACAATAATGACAAATTGTTCTGAAATTAAACACTACTTTATCTAAGATGCATATCATATGCTTATCGTTTTACTGTTTTTAAATACATGGAATGTTTTCACCTTTCTAAAGTAATTATTTTATTTTACCTGTGTATTGGGAAAAAATTTTAGTTGCACATAATATAAAAAATTACAGTTTAACAGGAGACATTAATCCATTTACCTTTGCTGTCTTATTGAAAATACTTAGGTTTAGAGTTACCATGTTATTGAGTACCCTTATTTATTTATTTATTGCGGTGCGCGGGCTTCTCACTGTTGTGGCCTCTCCCGTTGCGGAGCACAGGCTCCAGACCGGGGCACGAACCCGCGTCCCCTGCATTGGCAGGCGGACTCTCAACCACTGTGCCAGCAGGGAAGCCCTATTTATTTATTTTTAAAAAGACTTAATTTGGGGGAGGTACAAATTATTTATTTATTTATTTATTTTTAGCATCTTTATTGGACTATAATTGCTTTACAATGGTGTGTTAGTTTCTGCTGTATAACAAAGTGAATCAGCTATACATATAAATATATCCCGATTTCTCCTCCCTCTTGCATCTCCCTCCCACCCTCCGTTTCCCACCCCTCTAAGTGGTCACAAAGCACTGAACTGATCTCCCCATGCTATGCAGCTGTTTCCTACTAGCTGTCTATTTTACATTTGGTAGTATATATAAGTTAATGCCACTCTCTCACTTCGTCCCGGCTTACCCTTCCCCCTCCCCATGTCCTCAAGTCCATTCTCTACGTCTGCGTCTGTATTCCTGTCCTGCCCGTAGTTTCTTCCCAACCATTTTTTTCTTTTTTTAGATTCCATATATATGTGTTAGCATACAGTATTTGTTTTTGTCTTTCTGACTGACTTCACTCTGTATGACAGACTCTAGGTCCATCCGCCTCACTATAAATAACTCAATTTCATTTATTTTTATGGCTGATAATATTCCATTTTATATTGAAGATGTGCAAAATCTTTTTTATCCATTCATCAGTTGATGGACACTTAGGTTGCTTCCATGTCCTGGCTATTGCAAATAGAGTTGCAGTGAACATTGTGGAACATGATTCTTTTTGAATTATGGTTTTCTCCAGGTATATGCCCAGTAGTGGGATTGCTGTGTCATATGGTAGCTCTATTTTTAGTTTTTTAAGGAACCTCCATACTGTTCTCCATAGTGTCTGTGTATCAATTTACATTCCCACCAACGGTGCAAGAGGGTTCCCTTTTCTCCACACCTCTGCAGCATTTATTGTTTGTAGATTTTTTGATTGATGGCCCTTCTTACCTGTGTGGGATGATACCTCATTGTAATTTTGATTTGCAATTCTCTAATGATCAGTGATGTTGAGCATTCTTTCATGTGTTTCCTGGAAATCTGTATATCTTCTTTGGAGAAATGTCTAATAGGTCTTCTGCCCATTTATGGACTGGCTTGTTTGTTTCTTTGATATTGAGCTGCAGGGGGTGCTTGTAAAGTTTAGAGATTAATCCTTTGTCAGTTGCTTCATTGGCAAAGAGTTTCTCCCATTTTGGAGGTTGTCTTTTCATCTTGTTTACGTTTTCCTTTGCTGTGCAAAAGCTTTTAAGTCTCATTAGGTCCCATGTTTTTATTTTTATTTTTATTTCCATTTCTCTAGGAGGTGGGTCAAAAAGGATCTTGCTGTGATTGATGTCATAGAGTGTTCTGCCTATGTTTTCCTTAAGAATTTTATAGTGTCTGGCTTTACATTAAGTCTTTTATCCATTTTGAGTTTATTTTTGTGTATGGTGTTAGGGAGTCTTTTAATTTAATTCTTTTACCTGTAGCTGTCCAGTTTTCCCAGCACCACTTATTGAAGAGGCCGTGATTTCTCCATTCTATATTCTTGCCTCCTTTATCAAAAATAAGGTGACCATATGTGTCTGGGTTTATCTCTGGGCTTTCTCTCCTGTTCCATTGATATATATTTCTGTTTTTGTGCCAGTACCATACTGTGTTGATTACTGTAGCTTTGTAGTATAGTCTGAAGTCAGGGATTCTGATTACTCCAGCTCTGTTTTTCTTCTCAAGATTGCTTTGTCTGTTCGGGGTCTTTTGTGTTTCCATACAAATTGGGAAATATTTTGTTGTAGTTTTCTGAAAAATGCCATTGCTATTTTGATAGGGATTGCATTGAATCTGTAGATTGCTTTGTGTAGTATAGTCATTTCACAGTGTTGATTCTTCCAATCCAAGAACATGGTATATCTCTCCACCTGTTTGTGTCATCTTTGATTTATTTCATCAGTGTCTTATAGTTTTCTGAGTAAAAGTCTTTTGTCTCCTTAGGTAGGTTTATTCCTAGGTATTTTATTCCTTTTGTTGCATGGGTAAATGGGAGTGTTTCCTTAATTTCTCTTTCAGATTTTTCATCTTTAGTGTATGGGAATGAAAGGGATATCTGTACATTAATTTTGTATCCTGCAGCCTTACAAACTTCATTGATTAACTCTAGTAGGTTTCTGGTAGCACCTTTAGGATTCTCTATATATAGTATCATGTCATCTAGTGGCAAACAGTGACAGCTTAACTTCTTCTTTTCCGAGTTGGATTCCTTTTATTTCTTTTTCTTATCTGATTGTTGTAGGTAAAAATTCCAAAAGTGTGTTGAATAATAGTGGTGAGAGTGGGCAACGTTGTCTTGTTCCTGATCTTAGTGGAAATGGTTTCACTTTTTCACCATTGAGAACAATGATGACTGTGGGTTTGTCATATATGGCCTTTACTATGTTGAGGAAAGTTCCCTCTATGCCTAGTTTCTAGAGGTTTATCATAAATGGCTGTTTAATATTGTCGAAAGCATTTTCTGCATGTATTGAGATAATCATATGGTTTTTATCCTTCAGGTTTTTTAATATGGTGTATCACATTGATTTGCATGTATTGAAGAATCCTTGCATCACTGGGATAAACCCAGCTTGATTATGGTGTATGATCCTTTTAATGTGCTGTTGGATTCTTTTTGCTAGTATTTTGCTGAGAATTTTTGCATGTATGTTCATCAGTAATATTGGCCTGTAGTTTTCATTATTTGTGACATCTTTGTCTGGTTTTGGTATCAGGGAGGTGGTGGTCTCATAGAATAAGTTTGGGAGTGTTCCTCCCTCTGCTATATTTTGGAAGAGTTTGAGAAGGCTAGGTGTTAACTCTTCTCTAAATATTTGTTAGAATTTGCCTTTGAAGCCATCTGGTCCTGGGCTTTTGTTTGTTGGAAGATTTTAATGACAGTCTCAATTTCAGTGCTTCGGATTGGTTTGTTTATAGTTTCTATTTCTTCCTGGTTCAGTCTTGGAAGTTTGTGCTTTTCTAAGAATTTGTCCATTTCTTCCAGGTTGTCCATTTTACTGGCATATAGTTGCTTGCAGTAACCTCTCATAATCCTTTGTATTTCTGCAGTGTCAGTTGTTACTTCTCCTTTTTCATTTGTAATTTTATTGATTTGAGTCTTCTCCCTTTTTTTCTTGATGACTCTGGCTAATGGTTTTATCACTTTTGTTTATCTTCTCAAAGAATCAGCTTTTAGTTTTTTTGATCTTTGCTGTTTCCTTCATTTCTTTTTCATTTATTTCTGATCTGACCGTTATGATTTCTTTCCTCTGCTGACTTTGGGGTTTTTTTTTTCTTTCTTTCTCTAATTGCTTTAGGTGTAAGTTTAGCTTGTTTATTTGAGATGTTTCTTGTTTCGTGAGGCAGGATTGTATTGCTATAAACTTCCCTCTTAGAAGTGCTTTTGCTGCATCCCATAGGTTTGGGGTCGTCATGTTTTCATTGCCATTTGTTTCTAGGTATTTTTTAATTTCCTCTTTGATTTCTTCAGTGATCTCTTGGTTATAAAGTAGTGTATTGTTTATCGTCCATGTGGTTGTATTCTTTTACAGATTTTTTTCCTGTAATTGATATCTATTCTGATAGCGTTGTCGGAAAAGATACATGATACAATTTCAATTTTCTTAAATTTACCAATGCTTGATTTGTGACCCAAGATATGATCTATCCTGAAGAATGTTCCTCAAACACTTGAGAAAGAGTGTATTCTGTTGTTTTTGGATGGAATGTCCTATAAATATCAATTAAGTCCATCTTGTTTAATGTATCATTTAAAGCTTGTGTTTCCTTATTTATTTTCATTTTGGATGATCTGTTCATTGGTGAAAGAGGGGTGTTAAAGTCCCCTACTACGATTGTGTTACCTTCGACTTCCCCTTTTATGGCTGTTAGCCTTTTCCTTATGTATGGAGGTGCTCCTATATTGGGTGCATAAATATGTACAATTGTTATGTCTTCTTCTTAGGTTGATCCCTTGATGATTATGTAGTGTTCTTCTTTGTCTCCTGTAATAGTCTTTATTTTAAAGTCTCTTTTTTCTGATATGAAAATTGCTACTCTAGCTTTCTTCTGATTTCCATTTGCATGGAATATTTTATTCCATCCCCTCACTTTCAGTCTGTATGTGTCCCTAGGTCTGAAGTGGGTCTCTTTTAGACCGCATATATACCGGTTGTGTTTTCAGATCCATTCAGCCAGTCTATGTCTCTTGGTTGGAGCATTTAATCCATTTACATTAAGGTAATTATTGATATGTATGTTCTTATTACCATTTTCTTAATTGTTTTGGGTTTGATATTGTATGTCTTTTCCTTCTCTTGTGTTTCCTGCCTAGAGAAGTTCCTTTAGCATTTGTTGTAAAGCTGGTTTGGTGGTGCTGCATTCTCTTAGATTTTGCTTGTCTGTAAAGGTTTTAATTTCTCTGTCAAATCTGAATGAGATCCTTGCTGGGTAGAGTAATCTTGGTTGTAGCTCTTCCCCTTTCTTCACTTTAAATATGTCCTGCCTGTCCCTTCTGGCTTGCAGAGTTTCTGCTGAAAGATCAGCTGTTAACCTTATGGGGATTCCCTTGTATGTTTTTTGTTGTTTTTCCCTTGCTGCTTTTAATATTATTTCTTTGCATTTAATTTTTGATAGTTTGATTAATATGTGTTTTGGCATGTTTCTCCTTGCGTGTATCTTGTATGGGACTCTCTGCACTTCCTGGACTTGATTAATGATTTCCTTTCACATATTAGCGAAGTTTTCAACTATAATCTCTTCAAATATTTTCTCTTTATCTCTTCTACTTCTGTGACCCCTATATTCGAATGTTGGTGTGTTTAACATTGTCCCAGAAGTGTCTCAGATTGTCCTCAATTCTTTTCATTCTTTTTTCTTTATTCTGCTCTGTGGTAGTTATCTCCACTATTTTATCTTCCAGGTCATTTATCCATTCTTCTGCCTCAGTTATTCTGCTATTGTTTCCTTCTAGAAAATTTTCAATTCCATTTACTGTGTTGTTCATCATTGTTTGTTTGCTCTTTAGTTCTTCTAGGTCCTTGTTAAACATGTCTTGTATATTCTCCATTCCAGTTCCAAGATTTGGGATCATATTTAGTATCATTACTCTGAATTCTTTTTCAGGTAGACTGCCTATTTCCTCTACATTTGTTTGGTCTGGTGGGTTTTTACCTTGTTCCTTCATCTGCTCTGTGTTTCTCTGTCTTCTCATTTGGCTTTTTGGACGGTGTTTGGGGTCTCCTTTACGCAGGCTGAAGATTCGTAGTTCCCGTTGTTTTTGGTGTCTGCCCCCAGTGGCTAAGGTTGGTTCAGTGGATTGTGTATGCTTTCTGGTGGAGAGGACTGGTGCCTGTGTTCTGGTGGGTTTGTCTGGATCTTGTCTTTCTGTTGGGCAGGTCCGCATCCGGTGTTGTGTTTTGGGGTGTCTGTGACCTATTATGATTTTAGGCAGCCTCTCTGATAATTGGTGGGCCTGCATTCCTGTCTTGCTAGTTGTTTGGCATTGGATGTCCAGCACGGGATCTTACTGGTCTTTGAGTGGAGCTGGGTCTTAGCATTGAGACGGATATCTCTGGGAGGCTTTCGCCGTTTTGATATTACAAGGTGCCCAAGGTCTCTGGTAGACCAATATTCTGAACTCTGCTCTCCCAACTCAGAGGCACAGGCCTGACACCCGGCTGGAGCACCAAGACCCTCTCAGCCACACAGCTGGGGGTGAGAGCAAGAGCTAGCTTTGGTACATCTCAAAGAACACCAATGAGATTCACTCACCATTTTCTCTCCATCAGTGAAGAAAACAAAATTCAGTGTTCGGTGAGTCAGCCACCTTGGTAGCCAGCCTCCAAGAAGGCCCTAATCATACCCTAATTATCTCCCAGTCATCATGCACCTGTGTGCCTCCTCACAGTTGAAAAGGGCTGATGTTTTAACTAATAAGACATTGCAGAAATGACAAAATGCAGCTTCCAAAGGTATAAAAGATATTGGAGCTTCTGCTTTGGTTTCTGCTAGATCACTCATCCTGGGGTAAGCCAGCTGCCATGTCATGAGGACACTCAAGCAGCCCTAAGGAGAGATTCATGTGGCAAGGAGCTGAGGCCTCTTACTTACAGCCACATGAGTGAGTCATCTCACCAGTCACAATACTTAATTTTATTTATTTATGGTTGTGTTGGGTCTTCGATGCTGCACAGGGTTTCTCTAGTTGTGTCGAGCAGGGGCTACTCATCATTGTGGTGCATGGGTTTCTCCTTGCTGTGGTTTCTCTTCTTGTGGAGTATGGGCTCTAGGTGCATGGACTTCAGTAGTTGTGTCACGCAGGCTCAGTAGTTGTTGCTTGCAGGTTCTAGAATGCAGGCCAAGTAGTCGTGGCACACGGGCTTAGTTGCTCTACAGCCTGTGGGATCTTCCCAGACCAGGGATTGAACCCCTGTCCCCTGCATTGGCAGGCAAATTCTTACCCACTGAGCTACCAGGGAAGTCCAGTGTGCTCTTTTTTAAACCTAGTCTGTTTTCATTATTTTCTATCTTAACTGTTCTATATTAAATAAAAAATAATAATACTCCTTTCTGCCCCTCCTCTTTGAGGATGATATATGAAGAAGTATGTCTTATTTATTAATCTGAAATTTTCACCTTACTTTTAAGAAGTAATCACAGTGTCAAGTATTTAATACCTTTCACTTCCACCTTGAAAAGCATGGATATTAAAGTGCTAATATAATTACCTTCCCTAGTCTATCATTTTTACTTTTGTTATGTATAAAAAACAACTAAAATATGCATGGTTTGTAAGGAAATGACAAATTTCAGAAAATTCAGAATCTGCATACACTCTATACATAACTTCTAGATACAGACACAGAAAATTGCCAGATACTCAGAGCCCCCCTTGTCCAATTCTAGTGACTCCCCTTAAGGTTTAATATTGTTCTGGTATCTAACAAAAAGATCACTTTACCTGTATTTTGTATTTTATATAAATGTAATGGCACAGTAAAATCACTTTTGGATTGGGCTTTTTTATTTTATGTTGTTTATGAATACGCCTATATGGTTGCCTGTTGTTGTTGTCATGCACTGACACTGTTGCATAGGATTCCATAGTGTAAATATTTAACTATTAATTAATTTTTTCCAAAATGTATTACAATATGAGTGATTTTCAGTTTGGGTCTATTGAGAATTGCACTGGTATATACATACTAGAACTTGAGCTTTGGTGGTATGTGTATAAATTATTGTTCAATATACATGTAGTAGTAAAATTTTTGACTCATAGCTTTCATCTGTTTATCTTTTTAGATATTTCTAAATATTTTCAAAACATTTGTATGATTTTTCATCCTCAGCGGCAGTGAATGAGATTCAAGGATTACACACATTCTTGTCAAACTTGATAATACCTGTCATTTTCATTTGAACTTTCTGTTTGGTGAGTGATAATTCCAGGTATGACTTTTTTGCATTTAATTGACTACTAAGAAGCCAAGCATCTTTTGATATGTTTACTTAACGTTCTGTACTCTCTTTCTTGAAATATCTTTTGGTATATTTTTCCCATCTTTGCTATTACATTATCTTCTTATTGAAGACTTTTTTTTTTAACATCTGAAGACTTCTTATTTAGGAGTTTTAAATATATACTTGATATAAGTTCTTCTGTCTTTCTGTCTCTCCTCTTTCTTTAGATGAGTGTCAGTTTTTAATGTTAATAACATCTAATTTGTTATTTTCCTCTATTTAGTCTTATTTCTATTTATTTATGTAATCTTATCTGTTGCAGAACACATTATATATTCTAAACCACAAATATGTTTTCGTTTCTTCAATAAATCTAATTGTTAAGCTTTAAATTTAAGTTAACTTTCTGAACTAAATATGTTGTATCATAGTGAGCATTAGTCTGTGACAGCTGAAAGGTTACATTTATTCAGAAAATGTATTCAGCTTTCTTTTCATTTGCTCCCACTTCTCATTGATTCACAGAGGTAAACATCACTTCATCCATGGATCTGACTTTTCTTGATTTCTCATGGTCATTCTCATTAATTCTTCTTGCCTCATGAAATCTTTAGGCATTGCATTATTCCACAAAAGCAAAAAGCTTCCTTGGGCCTTTTTCCTCAGAAGATTGATTATTCCCACATTTTAAATGGGAGATTGCAATAAGTTAGGAGAAAATGGCACAGGGGCCTCTCTCTTTTTTTTTTCTTTCACATCTTGTATCAGCCTCTGCTTGCACTCTGTGTTCAAAGATTTTTGTACAACACAGTGATAGAAGTGCCAGGTGTTTCTCTCCTTGGGGCAAAAGACAGATTAATTACCTGACAAATAAAATAAAGACAGTGTCCTTCTCTGTTCACATGTTGGAAAGGATTGCTTGCATCCTAATTTAAAAGTTTCAGGTGAGTGAAGCTTAAGATTCCAAAGCTTTAATCCATATTTGCACCATGCATCCAACAGGACTGCTTTACATAACCCCATGAGACTTTTGTGTGCAAGTGAAATAGATAAAAATATAAAACTATTGCTGTCTTTTTGGGTCATAAAAAATATTTTTTGTCTCATTTAAAATATTTTTTTTCTAAAATCCAAAAACGTGTCAGGCTAAAATATTGGAATTTCAAATATGGTAAAACCCCTTTTGAACGATGCGAAGTGTGACTTCTTTGTAGTGCTGATTTGCATTGCCCACTTGCTTGGTTGGCCAAAAAGGGCCTACGCATTTTTTCCTTAATATATTCAGGAAAAAAAAACGTACGCCCATTTTGGCCAACTGCATCATTGTCGAAGTTCTGCCGCTTTTCATGTGCTTTAAAGGCGACTCCGATCTACCTCTTGAAAACGGTTTCCTGCAATTCTGCCTTGTTTTCAAATCCTCTACGTTGCCTTACCTCAATAAGGTACAAAAGTTATCATTTATTATCCTGCAGGTTTGTGAATTTTAGTGCCTCTGAGATCCATTTTTCAACTCGCCTTTTTGGGAGCTGGCCTCCAAACCGCAGGATTGCTTCAGGCCCTATTCTGGTTCCGGGGGGCAGGCAGAGCCTTTGGTTAATTCTTCTTCCTGATTGGAAATTAGAGTGACATGTGTCTGTCCAAACACCTAGAGCTCATCTCTCATTGGTTCCCCCTCTACCCGTTCAACCTCTGGACAAATTGCAAACTGTACGAAACAGGAGGTTAAAGGTGCTGATTCTCCAAGTGGGGAGATTGTTGGTAAAGCAGCTGGAATGGCGAACCCGAGCACCACGAGATGAAAAATGAGGTGCGTTTTAGAAACGTTTCCCAATCATATGGTATACCATCCTCTGGGTTTCCCATGCATGTTTTAGCTGTAGGAAGATTCCCTTGAACCTGGAGATTTCTGACCCATGGAATGGGTAGCACGCAGTATTACTTTAAAGGGTCTGCATTTGCTCACGCAACCTCATCAATCCGGTCGCCCCCAAGAGTGTCCAGCCTTATGTCTCTTCCAGCTGTGGGTCTAGATGTGGTCAATCCAGGTTGCATCACAGCCACTGAACGAATTTTGTAAGAATTTCTCTCTCTTTCACTATCTTTGCTTTTTTTTGTAATTTGTATTTATAATGGGATTTAGCTGATTTTCAATGCTGTGTTTGTGCCCCTTTACACCCACTATATTCACTTACCAAGAAATATCAATAAATACTTTTTAAGATTCTTACTACGCGGATATATTCTTCTGTGGTGAATAAGGTGTGTTGAGTCCAGTTCACTGAGCAATGAGTATGTCTTCTCTATTACATATTTGGTTGATTGAACGGTATCTGCTAATTTCAAACTGTTGTTTTATGCATCACCCCACCTCACCTTTCCCCTTAAGCAGCCATAAGTGTGTTTTCTAAATGTGTGACTCTGTTCTGTTTTGTAATTTAGTTCATATAGCGATTTTTACATTCCGTCTATAACTGATATCTTATGATAAGTTTCTTTATCTGTGTGACGTATTTCTCTTAGAATCATCGTACCTAAATCCACTCATTATGCTGCTACTAGCCTTAGGACATTGATTTCATGGCTGAGTGATATTCCATTGTACATGAGTACTACAACTTGTTTATCCATTTTTCTCTTTCATGAGATACTTAAGGTGTACCCGAGTCGAGGATTTTGTGAACACAGCAGCCCTAAAATTTGGGGTGCCTGTGTCCTGTCGATTTTTGGTTTTCTCAAGATATAAGCCCATGAGTGGAAGTGCCCTGTGCTCTGTAGCTCTGTTTTTTAGATGTTTTAGGAAACACCATACAATTTTCGAGAGTGGCCGTTGGCAATTTATATCACGCCCATCAGTGTAAAAAAGCTCCCTTTTCTCCTTGACTTGCCCTGCATTTCTGGTTTTTACACTTTTTCAGCATGGCCCTTTTGACCAATGCCTAGTGAGACTTCTTTGCAGTGTTGATTTGCATTGCCCGCTTGTTTGGTTGGCCAAAAAGGGCGAATGCGTTTTTTCCTGAATATATTCAGGTGCTCACCAGGGCATGTAGCAGGTGTGGGTGAGTGTCACGTAGCGCACACCCGGCGCATAGAAGGTACGCAAGATGGAGAGGCTACTGTCCAGTGAGTGCCCGCCCTCCACACCAGTAAGGCAAGCCAACTTCCGGGTATTGTTGAGAGCTGGGGGCACGTAGGTCAGATGATCATTTTCAGAGGCAGGGGTAGCTTACTGAAGTCCCTAACACCCACTACCACCAGTCTGTTTACCTTTTTTTTGGCCGTGCCATGCAGCATGAGGGCTCTTAGTTCCCCCACCGGGAATCAAACCCGACCCCCCTGCAGTGGAAGCGTGGAGTCTTAACCTCTAGACTACCAGGGAAGTCCCCCGTCTACCTTTAACTGAGGTCACAAGCTCCAGCTCAGAATAGGAGGCAGACATGAGGTGGATGAGGTCAATTTGTTCCAGGATGAGGCGCACAGCATCCCATTCGTGGGTCTGGCATGGGACGTAGGCTGACCAGAACTGAGGGAAGGCCAGGGCTTAGTTTGGGCATTGGAACTCCTTGGGCTTCTCATAGCCTCCTCAGCTGGCACAACACTTAACTGTGCCCAGAAGTCACATGTAATGCGTTGCTTTTTCTGTGGTACTTGGAAGCCCGTCAGGTGGGCTCACTGTGACCCCTGTAGCCCCCAGCATCCATGGCATGGCACTTTCTAGGTCACTATGGTAACTTCGTTCCAATGTGACTAACCTGCGGTCTCTGTGGCCCCCAAACTGCCCCACATTCCCCAGCAGCCATGGTGGCACCTTGTGTGTCCCTTTGGTACCTGGCCACCCACGAGACCATCTTTCAGCCTGTCCAAGCTGGTCTAGCCATGGCTGAAATTGCACAGATTACCATGGTATAGCCCATTGTGGTAAAACTGCCTCAGGACCAGGGGCATGTTGTTGTGGCTGGAGGGAGGTCAAGGCAAATGGGTGGGCTCCTTAGGTCTTGGGATCGGGCAGGACACATTGCCTGGCCTGGGCCAGCCTGGGGGTCCCCCACCTCACACTGTCACACAGACTATACTAGGAGCAGCTGAGGCCTGGGCTGAGGGTTTCCCACCAGGGAGGGGATGACAGAGAAGGGGAAGGGCATCCATAGATGATGGAGAGGACATCCAGGGGTGGTGTGAGGGAGCCTCCCCACTAGCGCTACATGCTCCGGACCTCCTCCCCTGCCCAGGGCCAGGCTAGGCCCCCACCGGCCCCCAGCAGCCCGCACACACTGCAGCCACCCTTCCACAAGCGGGAAGTCCCGCATCAGGGCCCGCGTGCGCTCCCGCGGACTTGGGGTGCTGGAGGTGCCCAGCGTGGTCTGCACGAGGGTTACCGGCCGCAGCAGCAGACCCAGCAGGAGCAGCAGGCACAGCAGAGGCCGCTGGCTGCATGCGCGGGGACCTTCGAGGCCCCCGGGCCGCAAGCTGCGCAGGGCAAGGCATGCGGGCACAGGCGGGTCTGAGAGGGGCGGGCGATGGGGTTCTGCCCGTCGACACAGGCCACCCAGCGGCGCGGCCTCGCGAGGGGGGCGGGGTGAGGGAGGGGATACAGAGTCACAGGACCCTGCAACCCGTGTGCGGAGAGCCGCGATCCGGGAAGCCCGGCAGCCACAGGGCGGCACTGCCCTCCCACCCCTGCTCAGAGGCAGCTCCCGCGGGCTAAGCTGGCCTCTGCTGAGAGCCCACTCGCCTCCCATCACGGGTTCCCTCCGCCCCCGCCCCTCCTCCCACACCCACTGCTCCGAGGGGGCGCCCTAGGGTGCTCTCCCCCGCCTCTAACCTTCCTGTCCAAAATGGGGTGCTTCTCTCAGAGGACCACCTGCAGCCCGTGGCCTCCCGGGAGCACACCTCGTCCCCATCTGCCTGCAGCCGGCCCCGCCCACCCCGAGGGCTGCGTGCGAGGGTCTCTGTGGCCACAAGTGCTCTGGGCTCCCGGTCTCCCGGTACTGGGCCATGGGGGCTGGTGTGGGGGAAGAGATAATTTCTGGAAATGAGGGGGTAACCTTGTGAGCTCTGGATTCAGGAGGGGGCCCTCTGCCCCCGACCTTCTCTCTCCTCCTACTTGACTCCCCAACCTGCATGACCATTCTCTGGGGACTTGAACCAGCGCCTGGGAACTATCAGGAACCTCCCCCACTTCTGTCAGCCAGCCTCAGGAGAGCGCCCTCAGGAGCTGCTACACCTCCCCAGGGCCTGAATAGAGGGACTTTTGGGATGTGAACTGAACAACCTTCTGGGGAGAGTCAACACCCTTTTACTCAACAGAGCAGGAACTCAGTCAGTAGGCTATTTGTGTGGAAGGAAATGAAGTCGCTTCCATGGCAGAAGAGCCCCCGCTGCAGCAAGCTTCGTCCCAGAGCTGCTGGCTGACCTTCTGGCCAGGATCCCTCCTACCTCAGCGTGGAAGGCCCGGCCTCGTGGAGAAGTGTAGGTTCTGAAGAAAGACCTGGCACCTGGGTTCTGCTGCTACACTTGCCTTGTCTCGTGGCCCTTGTGCCTCTAACTTTCCCAGAAACCTCAAGGGCTAAGTGCCTGTGCTTGCTCAGAGGCCGCACGCCATTCCCCATTTCCAGCCTCAGGCCCTCCCGCTAGCTGCCTCCTCTAGGGACCCCCTCCCCCCACCACACACACACACACACACACACACACACACACACACACACACGCACACTGGGGATGTGCCTTCTCACAGCAGCTCAACCACTGAGATGATTTAGGGACTGTACCCAAACTCCTGCATCCCCAGCCTCTCAAGTTTTTGCTCTGATCCCTGGCACCCCCTGGAGCTGTTCCACCTTTGGAATCTTTCCCAGGTGGCAGGAGTGCCTAGCACAGGGGTAGTGACCTAAGTCTGAGCACTGGCGACCCTAGAAATCTGTTACAGAAAAGCATTTTATTGAGCAGTAAGGGACGCCACTGGGCACGGAAAGGCCTGGCAATAAAGGAACATGTGAACCTCGGGGCGGGGTGCGTGCTGCTTGACTCTCCATCCTGTTCTTGCTTCAGGGAGCAGGGCTTCCTGGGCCTCTCTATCCTGCCTCCTGAGACCCCAGGCAGGAGGCTCTTTGGGAAGCCACAGATTGCTGCTTTCAGTTTCAAAAAGCCCAGCTCCCCACTGGTTTGTGGTGGTGGCCGCTGACAATGGCTCAGGGCAGGAGCCCATGTGGTAGACTGCTAAGGCTTCTCTGCACCGTCTCTGCTCCTGCATCCTCCTCGGCTCGCAGAGTGCAGACTTCACTTTCTCCAGCTCACAAAGGGGCCCGTGAGGATTGAGCAGAGGAATGCCAGGTTTTCTTCCAGGCCAGCTTCCGCCCTGGGATGTTCAGGGCAGACTCTCATTTCAAACCTCACTTTCTGAGGCTCCTGGCTTATGGCCATTTAGTGTGCAGGGAGGCTCCTGGCTGAGGAAGGCTCAGACAGAACGACGCAGGTTCTAATCTGTGGTAGTGGGCAGTGGGGTGGGGGGGCGGGAGGGGTCACTGCAGGAAGAGGCGTTCGCTGTCTTAGGCAGTTAAACCATTGCCCTGTCTTCAGAATGGTTCAGCCAGCAAGATTCTGTGGAGTCCGCCTCCTGGCACCATGCTACAATCGCCGGATTTTGGGTCTGGAGCAACCGAGATCTTCGTCCGACTCTTCCGGAGCTTGCTTTCTCTCGGCAGCACATCTGGGGACTGGCTTCTCAGCTTCCGCCTTTGCTGGCATGGCCAAAGGAGCATCCCCGTAGGCCCGGTAGCCACCAACCAGGCAGTATGTCTCCCCATGCCGGCCCAACTGCGTTTCTCCACACCCTCGGTTGAGGACATGGTACTGACCAGGTGTAGGAGGAGAAATGGGAGCCACAGCTGCTGCAAAGAAAATCAGAACTGATCAGTCACTTCTGCTGTACACAGTCTCCTGCCAGAATTTCCCTCTCTCATGTCTCTCCCAGTTTCTGGCTGAAGACCTTTAATCTACTTGACATCCAAAACACAGACTTGGCCCATCACCTCTATGAGTCCCTAGAGAAGGGACACTGGCTGCAAAAGCAATTCCTAGAGCCTACGGCTGCATCAGGTGAGGTAGTCTCTTCACCGTTGCCAGGGAAAACAGTAGAACCCGAAAGAAATTGCAATCATGATCCTCTCCATCTCTCCCTTCCACAACAGAGAAAACATTTCTTGCAGTGTGTCACTTCTGAGGCTTTAATGGAAACGTCTTTCAAGTTTTGGAAAAAGATAATGTAATACAAATTGGTTAAGGACCCCTCCCACTTTGGCAACCCCTCTTGGGCCCCATTTATACTGCCTGTTACAACCACACTGGACTCTAGCCCTCTGATACTTTTATCTAGATTAGAACAAGGCCAAATACTGAGGCAGAGTGATCAGGAGACTCAGAACCGGGTTCTGGGTACCAAGTGTAGGCTCACATCCACCCAGCCTCCTGGGACACCATCTGCTCAGCCCTCCAGTCTCACTAGCACTTCATCACCCCCCTTGGTTCTTCCGGTCTTCCCATGAATATGGCACCACCCTCTCCCCTAGTACTCAGCAGCTCAGTATGGGATGTGTCTGAGGGGACCGATATAGATGTGTACATGACAGCACAGAGGTGCCTGGGTTTGAAGGTGCGGTTCAAGAGTGGCCCTCTTCCTCAAACTGCTCCGTTTACCATCTGCCAACAAAAATGCACTTGCCTTTTGCTAAGAGGCCAATCAGGAAAGGGTCTGAATGGAAGCATCCTGTAGCCCAAAGCGGAAGGCTACATTTATAAAGATAAGACGCTTCCTGCACAGTAGTTCAGGGATGACCTTTCACTTGTCCTCAGCAGTGAGCACTGTGGGACCCTGAAGGTGTCCCAGGTCACTGGTATTACTTACAGCTGGGAAAGTGCTGAGGTTTACGTAGTGGGCAAGCCCCACAGGAACATGTGGCAGCCAGGTGAGGTTGTGTGTACACCATGCCTCTTCTACAGGTGCCCGGTCTCGGTGTACCTGCTGCACTGCCCAGCCAGGGAACAGAGCACAGGTTTGAATAAATATAGACGATCCGGTCAGACATTCTCTCTCAGACAACCAAAGAGACTGGTATCTGGTGGAGAACTGGTAGGGCAGTTTCTCTGAGGGCAGCACATTTCCATAGTTATGCTGCCATGGAAACTGTGAGAAGGCCTGTGAGGTCATCACTACCCAGTGAGGTCATAATAAGGAACCTGTGACTTGCGGTCAGGCTTCAGGAGGAGGGGCAGTTTTGTGGAGGAGAGCAGGGTGGAGGCAGAGGTACTCTGCCTGGTCCCTCACACCTGGGCCTCCCCACCCATGCCCTAGTCTAGTAGACACCCCACGTGGGGCGTGCAGGTGGGCTGGTACAGCCCCAGGGGCCCCAGGAGGGCAAGAGAGACCCACATTCTGAAATTGGCTTGAGAGGCAAGATTAACGTTGAGACAGCTAGGTTGTATGGCACTGACCCTAAGAGGCAGAGAATTGTGTGGACTGGGGAATCAGGGAAGGCTCCTTGGCAGTGGGCCTGAAGGACAAGTGAGATTTGGACCCATGGGGAAGAGAGGGAAGACATTCCAGTTTGGAAGAATACAAGCAAAGACACACTCTTCTCGACCTTGTCCTGCCCCAAATATAAATTCATAGAACCCTCACATTTTTACACCTGAGGGCTTAGAAAAACCAAGATGTTAAGGAGCCTACCCAGTGTTACACAGCTAGTGGAGAGGGGTTCTGCTCAATGGTTACGTTCATGTCGGGGCTCCGGATTTACAGCTGATAGGAATGTGAGGACAAGCTCATGCCGTTTAAAACATTTCCAAGTGATACTGAGAGAGATGTTAAAGGTGCAAAATGACGGTGCTGAATGACCTCACAAAGTGGGAATGGTGGGCCCATTTTAATATGAAATTCAAAACAAATTCATGACAAAAGGACATAATACAAAATGACAACATAATCATTACACTCCCCTCTCCCCTAGAAGTAAAAATCATTATAATCCTCTCTCTCTCCACCATGAAAGGATGAGATAAAGGCTCAGCAGCAGCCCCCGTGAAAATCACGGTCAACACTGTGAAGAGGGGTTAGTAAGACGACTTGGTCCGACTCAGAGAAGGAAAGAGACAACTCTGCCCTTAGCCTGATCCGGCCCACAGGAAGGAACCACATTTGGGGCAGCTTTTGATAGTGTGGCAATGAGAGAGAACCTTCTTTAGGAGGGGACTCCCTGTTGCCGACCTTGAGAAAGCAAAGATGGGACCTTCGTTTACTGGGGCTGTTGCAGAGGGGATGTGCCCAGGAGGTAGAGACTGCTTGGACTACCCTTTTAGAGGTTGGGCCACCCTGGTCGAGAACCACAGCACCTTCTATCCCTAAACTGCTTGAATCAGTGGGTGCCCGTTAGGACAGACGAAGTCAGGCCTCATTGGAGCAGACTGCCTTTTGGAGTGGTAGAAGGTAAATGTGAAGGGGAATGCTTGCTCTGGCGGAGGTTTGTCATGGCAGGTGGGCCAGCATGAGACCATTCAGAATCTCCAAGGCTCCAGAGATTACTTGGCTGGGAGCATCCCTCTGATGTGGTGTGGGGACTCCTACCTTAACAGGACCTGGCTGGGCATCTGGGGGAGGCAGAATAAACGGTTTATTAAGAGAGCGAGAGAATCACCTGGGGGGTTCCACCAAACCACTTAAAAAGCCTTGTACCTGGATTCTTGAGCCAACCCTCAGAAAACTTATCTAGATCTGGAGTAGGGCTCAGGAAGCGGCACTTTTCATAAGCTTCCTGGGCAGTCCCACCACAGTGGTCCATGGATAGAGAGACCAAATTATTGTGTATTCTCGGTTGCTTTTGGGAGTCAAAGTGGTCAATATAAAAAACTGCAGCAGGCATATGTATAAACAGGGAATATTCAAGGCAAGCAGAGGTGTATAGTTATTCTATGCATGAATCAGATTTGAGAAAAGCTAGCCTGGTGGTTAACACAACCCTTAGGACAGACAGACCAGATTCTTTCCTACTTACTTGGGTGATTTTGACCAAGTTCTTTTATCCTTCTGACTGTTTCTTCATATGGAATAGAGCTATGACTGTACATTTAGCACAATATTCTCTCTCGGCAAAGGTTGCTCTGGGTCCATTTGTGTTCTCTGCAACTTAACCCTTTCCAGTGTGCAAGCATTTTTAAGTTGTTTGGTGAAGTATTACATTTGACTTTCAACAGTTCATTACTTTGGGCAAAGCTTATATAATGCTGCAGAGACTAGAACCTATGCAGAGATAGATGAGAGGATGTTATAAGCTTATTCTGCCGGTTTATAAAAAAGTTTAACCTTTTCTCCTCTTCCTCCACCTGCCACCAAGAGATGAGAAAGAAGGCAGAGCCTGGAAATGCACACCAAGCAATACTTCGGTGTCAGTTTGCCTTTTATTCCTCTGCCAGTACTTCCCAGAGAGATCTCACCAAAAGTGCCTAAGCTTGCCATGGCCATTGTTGTGAAGAAAGTTTCTCTCTATTGCTAGTCACATCCCCTTTTCCTTCTCCTGGGGGCTTAATGGATGTTTGGGGGCAGGAAACAAAATTTAAACTAAAACATCAATTGAAAGAGCCTTCGTCCTAAGTGTGGTAGTTTGGAGTGTGAATCTTCTCAGGGTCTACTGAATTCTGCCCCAGTGGACACTGTTATTAAGGGGCACCCATAGAAACATCGCTTATTGTTAGAAACCATGACATAATACAGAGCCAAGATCAACATTATTCTTCACGTGAAAGACTACAGAGAGCCGAGCTCAGTAGTTCACCCTCAAGTGCTGGCCAGCAACTAACCTTTTGAAGCCAGACAGCAGCCCGGGTCTTCAGAAGGTGACTAGGCAGCCCAGAGCACCCTACTGACAAGTGTGCTCACCCATCCAGCACAGAGAGAAAGGTCCCTGTTATGGCATCATATATAAGCCTGCTGTAATAAGGTTTGCTGGTGCAAAGGCTCTCTCACTGAGGACCCCAGTCCTGGAAGGCTTCTCCTCTGGCGAGCTGCCAGTTCAATCTTCTGAGCCAGGCTCACGTCCCAGGGATGGGTCACAAAGCTGATGACAGTGACTGGCACCTTGATCCCCACCCGGCCCACCCTCCCTGCTCTGTGGATGCAGTCTTGCAGGGTGAGAGGGAAATCATAATTGATGACTAGCTCCACCTGGGTGCTGTCCAGGCCCTGAGAGGCGATGTCTGTGCAGAGAAGAATGTCTCGGGAGCCCTTCTGGAAGGACTGGAAGATGCCTGCTCTCATTGAGGCTGGCATTTGTCCCTGCAGTCTTAAGTCTTGGATTTTGTGGTCATCCAGAATATATACCCCAGCCAGTTCACAGTGCTGTAGCAATTACAGAACACCAGAACAGTTCCTGCGGCGCCAGTCCTATATGCTCTGTCATGCTGCCTAAGGATCTGTACCAACCCAGTCACCTTCTCTGTTCCCTTCGGCCTCATGAATGTCTGTCTGACATGAGGCATGATGCAGTGGAGCTTGTCACTGGTAACGGGGGTTAGAGAGTCTAAGCTGGCAGCTTTACTCAGCAGCTGGCCTACACCTTCGGGAAATGTGGCACCCACCAGCACTAACTGAGCTTTGGGATTGAAGGGGTCTTTTATGTCAGCTGAGCCTTCTGCTATATGGCTCCCCTCCAAGATGTAATCCACCAGTTCCAGGAAGATTTCATCCAACAGCATGTCTGCATCATCCAACACCAAGAAGGAGAGCTGCTCCAGGCTGATCAGTTGAGTTTTCAGGGCCTTCCACAGAGCCCCCGGAGTGGCCACCAGAATATCTGCTGGAGGTTGTTTGGACAGTTGCAGCCTGATCCTCCTCATGCCATGGCCTCCCCCTAACTCCCGCACCTGGAGGTCCAAGGAGCTGCCCAAGGCCTGGGCCACGGCACGCACCAGTTCGGCTAATTCTCGAGAAGGCACAAGAACCAGGCCTCAAGGAGCAGGGATACGACAGGGGTCCAGCTTGGCTGGCCCAACAGCCGTTGAAGGAGAGGTAGCATGTAGCTGAGAGTTTTGCCACTGCCGGTTTCTGCGGCGCAGAGAATGTGGCGGCCGCGAAGAACTGGGGGAATGGTACTCGACTGCACGTTTGTGGGCCGAAAAACTGCGGGAGCAGCCTCCTGTAGCGCGCTCAGAACGGGGAGAGCTCCAGACACTTCAGTGCAGCTGCCCTTGGGCGAAAGGTTCCGCAGCGCTGGAGCCTCATGTTGCGCGCACTCGATGGAGAAATGGTCCGCGTGGGTGCACCGATTCCTCCAGCCCCACGAAGAGAGTGGCGCGGGTTCCAAGAGCCCAGCGTGAGGTGAGCCGGCTGGTTCAAGTCGGGTCGCCGCACTGACATCAGCGTCAGCCCAGGACGCGCCAGCATCGGCCGCGGGGGGGCTACGCTGGCCGCTGTGCCGCTCTTCCTGCTGCCGCTGTAGAGCCCGCGGGATGCGTACCACGGGCAGCGGCTCGTTGGGACCGCGGACCGTCAGGTCCCGGCGAGGCGCCAGAAGCAACCGAGCCGCGAGCGACAACAGCCGCAGCCGCCGTGCGAGAGCCATACTCCGCTTGCTGCGGGAGAGGCGCACGACAGTGACGTCACAGGCGCGCCAAGGCCTCGCGGATGGTGGCCGGCGCGGCTCAGTAAGGCCCGCGGACTCGGCGAACTGTGTGGAAAGGGCGGGATCTGTAGAGCTCAGCAGCGGCGAGGTCTGTAGGCCCGAACCGGGGATGGTGACTCCAGACCCCGGCCAACCTTGGGGAAGGGTGCGCGACGGAGGCAGGACCGGGGTCCGGCGATACGCGGCTATGGGGCCCTGGCATTACGAACCAGGAGGGCGGAGGGCTTCTGGCGATCCGATGTCCAATCCCTGCCGTGCTCTTTTGTCGCCCTCACAGCTCCTGTCATGGCTTGGCCAGTTCGGGTCTCTCCCTGTGACTTATGATGAGGGTGCGGCGATGTTTTCCCAGATGTGGTCCCCGTGTAAGGTCTTTGAATACAAGTATTTACTGAGAGTCTGAGTGAATGGTCAGGCCTGGGGGCCGAGACCAGGAGTCCGGAGTCGTAGGTCCAGGCTCACCCTTCCCTTAGAGCTCCCCAGAGAGCTGAGGGCCCCGAGGGCAAGCTGATGGCTTTCAGCGTATCTTCTCTTCAGTCAAGAGAACTCATCTCTTGGTACTTTTCCCCTTTCTTTTCAGCTGAGGTTCATTCTCCCCTCCCTTGTCACCCTTTCCAAATTCTCATCCTGAACCCACTGCTTTCTTGGGTAGTTCACCTCCAACGGCTTTCCAGTCAGATACCTCAATTCCGTAAACAGCAGAGAGGAGGGTCCTGCTACAGGTTTGTGTCTTGTCTCACAAAGCCATGGTCAGGCAGAATATTTTACTTTAATTCAGTTGTTCAGGTTGCCAAAAAGCCTTAGACAACAGGTACTTCCTGAACGGATACCGAAAATGGGTGTCCGATCATTTCTGTAATTTCCAGTGTCTTGGGTAGGAGATAAGGTAAACGTGGATTAATCACCTGGGAGGTTCTTAACATCTGGAGAAAGAGTTTTACTTTCATCAGATACCGTTATAGAGATAAATACTATCAAATTTCAAATAGCATTTTTAAACCCGATAAACTTTCTGGAGAGTTGAATGCTAAGCCAGCAGAGGAGAGGGTTTTGAGTCCTCATGGGTGAACAGAGTCATTGGAAAGAGCAGTGGCTCTTGAGTGAAGGTGATCTTGCCATCACCCGTCCTCCAGAACATTTGACAATGCCTGGAGACAATTTTCATTGTCACATCCAGGGTGTGGGGGTGGTGGTGCTGCAGACATCTAGTGGGTAGTGGCCAGGATGCTACTACATATCGTACAAGGCATAGGACAGCCCTCCCCACCACCCCAAAAGAATTATCTGGCCCAAAATGTCAATAGTGTGCTATGGAGAAACCTTGGATAGAGGCTGAGGACTGAAGAGAGGCTGAGGTTCTCACATGTACTCTCACATCAGGTTGTCAGTCACATTTTCCAGACTCTTGTGTGGCCCTGCCCCTTTCCCAGAATCTGTAGCAGGCACACTGATGCCATTGCTTGTCATGGCCTTGGGATGAGAAAACCTTGGGGGCTCCTCAAAGTCATAAACACAGGAAGGAGTGGTTTAGGAGGGTGACGTGGGAGAAGAGAGCTTTAGGAAGAACAAAATTGTCCTCATGTGTTTGGGAAATGGGCCAGATGGAAAAGAGATGAGGTGTGCCATGGGGTGTACCATTGCAGAAGGCAGACTGGGACTGATGCATGACAGAGAGTCAGATTCTGAATTTGATATAGACTGCTGTAGCAACTAGAAATGCCTAGATCTGTCTAGAGAGTGCTGGGTTTTCTGTCACTGCAAAGTTCATGTATAGGCTGATGACCACTGATTGGTGATATGATAGAGGGGAGTTGATATAAAGGATGCTCTAAGATGTTGTGATTCTACACTACTTTTACGATTCTTTCCTAGAACTCCGAGTTCCTCGTTCGTTAGCTGAAGTGCTCGTTGGATGTCTGTTCTGACATGTTTCATCCATTTACATGTGCCACTCATTTTTCAGGTACAAAACAAAGAATCGCTTTGCACAAAGCCAGAAGGGCTACACTGAAAGAATGATCAGAAAAGAATAATACATAGGTATGTATTTGCATTGACTTTCTCCAAATATTTGAGACAGGGTAGCTGGTTAGTGGCTGCTTTCTCGTGCTCGAGCCCTTACAACGTGATCTCCTCAGAATGTCATAGGGATAGGAGCCTGTCTGAGCCTGTCTGTCTCTGCCCGTGGCCCCTAGTTTCTTCTTGTCATTACTTTAGGTACTGTGTAAGGCCCTTCTGTTTTCCTCCCAGTCACAGCAGACACTGAGTAACCTCTAGTTGTGACTGAGATGCATATTTCACAGTATAGTACTTTAGAAATGAGAAAGGTTTACTTATTGTGGAAACAAATGTAGCCTCCTGGGAGTGTTAGTGTCACTTGGTAATGTTTTTCCCAGGGCTGCCATGGTAACTGACCTTGCCTGGTTACTCCCTACGTTTTCCATTCGACGCAGCAGGCCCACCGCTAGGCCTCTCACCTGAGAAGTCCAGAATCGGGAAGACACAGGCTGTATCAGTTGCACTGCGGCCTTATTCACAATAGCCAAGATGGTGAAGCAACCAAAATGTCCATCAACAGGTGAATGGATAAAGAAGAAGAGGTCCATGTGCACAATGGAATATTCACCATGGAGAACAATGAATTACTGCTCTTTGAGGCATCACAGATGAGCCTAGAGATAATCATGGAACATGAGGTAAGTTGGAAATCAAAAGACCTATATCCTATGATATTACTTATAGGCGTTATCTAATAACTGACACACAGGAAAATATTTCCACAGAGAAAAGACGCTCACAGATGTAGGAAAAAACTATACTTATCTAAAAGGAAAGGTGGGAGGAATGGATAAATGAAGATCAGTTTTACATATACCAATACATATTATATACATGTGTCACAAAGACCGACCATATAGCAAGGGAGGTCTACGGAACACTGTAATATTTTGCATGGGAAGAGGATCTGTATATGAATAGACATATATAATGTACAAATGAGCCAGATTGTGTACAGCTAGGGCAAACAATATTCTAATCATTACACCGATTACAAAAATTAAGACAACCAACAAGAAGTAATGAGACATAAACGTATGGAGGTTTCTCCTGGCACATTCCATTCTAATTTATAACTTAGGAACACGACTTCCAGAAAGGGTCTCCTGCCCTACTACCCAGATTGGGGAATGGAGAAATGCTGCCTCCTAGTGGCCGTTTCACACAACAGCAGCTTTAAACCCACTGCTAATGGTCACTAACTATTCACCAAACGTGCAGTTCTGTAATGGCATCTGTCCACCAAAAAATTCCTGGGGTCGAAAACCGAATAAGAAATTCAAAAGAGGGCAACCTTCCAAGAAGACAATTTCAAGAGGTATATTGTATGAACAATTCGTTCTCCTTTTTTTTAAACAAACAAAAACGGCTTGGAAAAATGATGAATTTTAGGTATTTGTAAAGACACGCAAACCCAAGTTACAAAAACCTATCAGCTCACAGCAGTTAGAATGGCCATTAACAAAATGCTGCAAGCAATAAATGCTGAAGCGATTGTGGAGAAGTGCGTACCCTCCGTTCTAAGGGGGACGTGGTAAGAACCACTAATGAAAACACAATGGAGGTGCTTTGAAAAGGGAAACATTGCGCTACCAGGCAATCAATCATACCCACTGCTGGACCTGTCACCTGAGAAAATGAGAATCAAAACCACACAGACTGGCAATTCTGCACTCCAGCAATACTTACAATAGCCAACACTTGGAAGCAACGAAAATGTCCATCAACAGAGGAGTGCACCAAGAAGCAGTGGTCCATGTACACAATGGAATATTACTCCAATAAAAAGCATAAATTAAATTTAAAAACAAACATAAGTAAGGAGACGTAAGCATTTGGGGGTTTATCCGGGCACATTTCTCTCTAATTTATAACCGAGGAACACCAGTGGCAGGAAGGTCTGTTTCCCTAGTACCAGCATGGGGAACGTAGAAAGGCTGCCACCCTCTGGCCGTTACCTGCAAAAGCAGCTTAAAACCTGTGCTAATGGTCACTTCATGTGAACAAGTACTGCATGGCTGTAAATGAGACCTGCCCACAAAATGCCTTGAGGGAGGTAATGGCCAATAAATTTCAAAATGTGACACATACTTTAAGAAAACACTTTGAAGAGCTAAGCTGTAATCACAGTTTGAAAAATAAAATGGACATGCCTTAAAGCTTAATTTCAACGGATTATGAGACACACGCAAATTCAGCTACAAAGAGGTTTCAGTTGGTACACCTCAGAATAACCATCAGCAAGAAACCTATAAACAATAAATGCTGAAGTGTTTGTGGAGAAATGCATAACCTCAACTTTCAGTTGGACGTACCCTTGAAAGATCCACTAATGAGAACAGAATGGAGATGCCTTTAAAAGGTACACATTGAGCTACAATATCATTCAGCAGGCCCATTCCTGGACCTATAACCAAAGAAGACAGAATTGGAAAGGCACAGGAAGGCAAATGTGCACTGCACAGTATTACAATAGCCAAGATATGGAAGTAACCAAAAAGTCCAGCAACAGATGAGTGGACAAAGAAGAACTGGTACAAGTACAGACAAAATATTAGCCAAGGAACAAAAAAGGACACATTGCCCTGTGCAGCACTGTAGATGATTCTAGATGTAATCACACAACCTGGAGTAAGTCAGAAAGAGAAAGACAAATACCGTATGCTGACACATATATATGGAATTTAAGAAAAAAATGTCATGAAGAGCTTAGGGGTAAGACAGGAATAAAGACACAGACCTACTAGAGAATGGACTTGAGGATATGGGGAGGGGGAAGGGTAAGCTGTGACAAAGTGAGAGAGTGGCTTGGACATATATACACTACCAAATGTAAAACAGATAGCTAGTGGGAAGCAGCCGCATAGCACAGGGAGATCAGCTCGGTGCTCTGTGACCACCTAGAGGGGTGGGATATGGAGGGTGGGAGGGAGGGAGACGCAAGAGGGAAGAGATATGGGGACATATGTATATGTATAACTGATTCACTTTGTTATAAAGCAGAAACTAACACACCATTGTAAAGCAATTAGACTCCAATAAAGATATTAAAAAAAAGATAAACTATATGAACCCCAAGGAATAATAACACAGGTGTAGAACCACAAATAGGACTTGTGCAAAGATATCAATTTCCCCCAGATATGTTTAACCCATGTTTTTTCTTTAATATCAAGTCTTTTAAGAAAAGAATTTCATAAATTAATTACTTAAGACTCAAAAATATATATATATCAAAAATTTGTTACAGCTGGAAGCCCAAAGGATTCCAAGGCCATGATCTGCTGTATGGTTGTTGTGTCAGGGACACACTCAAATGTTTAGACGGTTATTACCTCGCTCATACCAGGCTATGAGCCTGTGAGGGGGAGGCCCTTTTCTCAACCACATGGATGTTAGTAACTGAAACATCCCAAAGGGCTGTCTGTGCTGCCCAGGTAGCTGTTCAATTTCCCAGCAGCAAGGTCAGCTTAGTAATTGGCCACAGAGGTTTGACAGGGACCAGACTGGCCTGACCTGGAGGACCACAGATGACTGCCTGGATGGTCAGAGGTCAAGGGCTGTCCTGAGACTTGATGTCTATTGATGCCCACCCAGATGGGACAAAGGATGCCTGCAGTCCCAGGAGGGCCCCAGCAGCCCTCAGGAGGCAGCACCTGGGGGCTGAATTTTATTCTATATAAATTCATAACATGACCATGGAGTGAGCTCAGTCAGGCCTGTGCTGGACCCGGGCTGCCCAGGCCAAGTGGGGCTAGCACTACTCTTTCCAGTTCAGATGGTAGGAGGGAACCCTGTGGGCTTCTGAGGCCCTAACAGCCGTTGACTGAGGTTGAGTAGGATTTGAAACAGTCAGTGACCCGAGCAGACGTTTCGTTCTTCTGCTCTCAGGTTACAGGATGGGGGTAGATAACCAGTGGTCCAGGTGAACCCCACACTCGTGAGTGACCCCGGGCAAGTCCTGTCCACCCTACAGGACTCAGAGGTGTGTGGTTAGGGGGGCCGTGGGCCAGTTGTGCTTAACACTAACCCACTAACCCTAACACCCAAACCTCTACTGTTCACTCCCTAACCCTAACCTCCTAATCTCGAATCCTAAACCCTAATGCTCCTAACCCCTAGCCCCTAGATACTCGACCTTGACCTGTAAACTCCTAACCCTTACCCTGACCCTGACTCAGACCATCTAACCTGACCCTCTAACCCTGACCCTCTAGCCTGCATCCTTTAACTCTTATCCCTCAAAACCTCATCCTCTTTTTTTTATTATTATTTGGTTGCACCTGGTCTTCGTTGCAGCAGGCAGGCTCCTAAGTTGTGGCTCCAGGGCTCCTAAGTCGTGGCTCGTGGGCTCCTTAGTTGCAGCTTGCCAACTCCTTAGTTGTGGCATGCGAACTCTTAGTTGCGGCATGAACGTGGGATCCAGGGCCCTGACCAGGGGTCGGACCCAGGCCCCCTGCACTGGAAGCACGGGGTCCTATCCACTGCGCCACCAGGGAAGCCCCTCATCCTCTTAATGTACCCTCTAATTCTGTCCCTGAGCCTCTAACCCTGACCCTGACCCTGACCCTACATTCTAACCCCGAGCGCTGAGCCTGACTTCCCATCCTCACTCCTGACCCTCGAACTCTGAACCTTACTCTGCTCCCTGACCCTAACCTCTGAGCCTGACCATGATCCTACACCACCCTTAACCCTAATCCAAATACAGGCCCAGATCAGAACAGATGAAAAACTTGAACCCTACTCCAATCCCTTTGCCCAGTGTAATCAGAACCACAATTTTCATTTTTGTCTGAAACCTAAGCCTGTTCAATTATGCCTTTTCTAAATGAGCTCTAATGTACAGTAGACTGAACAAAACCTTAATTCTTATACCCACATAACCCTACACTGTTAGTGGTTATATAGACAAACCCTTTGCCTGTAACCTAACCCTAACCTCTAATTCCTAACCCCAACTCTAACTTACACCCCAACCTCAACCCCAAACCTAACTCTAACCTCTAACCACTAACCCACCCAACACAGCCACCCCAAACCTCAGCCAATGCCTGCTCAACTCCCAAACTGTATTCCTAACCCTAAAACACAACCACATCCCCCGTGAGTCATCCTGGCTCCTCCAGCCACAAGCCTACCCTGATCCTCACCGTGAAGCTGGGCCTAATCCACCCTTGCATCCTATCAGGCCCAGAGCAAGTTGAAGAGGTTCTCACCTTCTTCTGAGCCCTGTGCACTCCGCCCCCGAGCCCCGTACCCACGGAGATGGCTCATCCACCTGGCTCCGCACCCCTTGCATATATCACCCAGCAGCATGGTGGGGTTTTGTTTTTGATTTTTTGCTAAGTTTTATTTTAATCCAAGGACTTTGCTTCATACAAAATGTCATTGTAGAAACAATAGCAGAATCCAAAGTTTGGCTGATAAATATTACTCAGGCAGCAAACTAGTCAATCACAGAATTTTTTTTTAAAGCAAGTCCCAGTTGTGTTGAATGGTTGGCACTTCTCTTTTTGTTTTTGTTTTTTTAAACACTGTTCTTAAATATAAAGTTTTGCAACAAACCCTTGATTTATATCAAATATAATTAAAAATTAACAAATGAATACATTTTATCAAAAAGTATGAAGATATACATGTCATGCACATACTTGAATATATGTATATACGTATATATTTTACATGCACACATAACTTATTCAAACTACAGCCACTGCTTGACTGGTTCCAGATGCAGACAACTGGGTGATGCACTTCAAATTTGGCAACTCACTATGAGATTTGGGGGGAAACGTGACAGCTGAGAAGAGACAGTACAGAAACAAAATGCAGAGTCAGGAAAACAAGACAGTATATCCCCCGCTGTCTGTAATTTTCACCAATTCCAGTGTCTAGAAGAATCCAGACAAGCCAGCATGGCTGTGTGCGTCTGGAAAAGTGGATTCTCTGCCCAGCATGGCCTGGGGAAGCAGCTGTGGTTCTGCACAGAAGAATACACTCAAAATAATATGGGCTGGGGGACCAGAGACAAAGCATCAGTCCCAAAATACTCATCCTTCTGCTTTGCAACAGGAGCCAGTGATGACATGAACAGCCCGAGATTCCGATTTTAATTATATCCTATTTGAGTAAAATACTCTGTTATTTTAAAGTTTCAGAGTGTTGTGCCTTCAAGTAAGGAAATTCTATAAAATGGTTTGGTCACAATCATGCTCAAACCCTAGAACAGGTGGCGGTCTTGTGTGTTTTATTTCTAATAATAAATGTGTGTCTTTTGTTGCACAGCCCTATGGGTTAATGGCATCCACTCACGGGGACACACAGACACGCACACACACACATCACACTCCAAGTTTCTTTAGGAGAATCATGGGGTAAAAGCCAATGGGAACACTCAAATGATCCAGCAAAGAGATCATCTCACATTTCAAAATATGGAGGACACACCAGAATCTACTCATCTAAATGCTCCTTTTGTTCACAAAACAAAGGGTCTCCCAGTGTTTTATGCACCAGATCCTAACAGTGGTGTTTCTCCTTTGAATGTGGCCCTGAAGCGGGACTTCGTTTGGCTGCCTGCTTTCCCACCTCTTGTGCCAGAAAGAGTGTGGGCTCAGATGCCCAGCTCAGCAGCTTCAGCTGAGCTGCTCCTTCCTCCGAGCTCCGGCCTCATTCCCGTTTGGTTCCCAGCTGCCCTCATCTGCTCAGATGCGGGCGCTCCGCCAGTCCCCACCCCATCCCCAATCTCCCCCGCTTCCCACCAGCCTATCCCCGATGAGCCTTCTGTGAAAAGAAATTTGCACAACTACAGAGATTGCGCCCTGCCTGTCAGGCACCCTGTCCCTGAGAATCGCGTGTAGAAAGACTGACCCGCCCACGCGGGCCGTGCTACCCGTGCCCTGCAGCCTCTACTGCTTCGAGGAAAAAGGGCAAACGGCCGCTGCATTCCAACTACGACGGACCTACTGGATGTTTGCTGCACGTTCTCCATTACATCCGCTTTCTACTCATTTGCTCTTTGGAGTAGTTTCCACAAAGCCCACTCGCAGTTCACACAGGCCTCCCGTCCCGGCCCCGGGAGCCTGCGCGAGGGGCTAGGAGGTCAGGCACTTGGTCGAGAGCCGCGGGAGCCGGGGTGGTCTGGTTGGCCGCCTGGACTGGACACAGAGCATCTCCTCGAGCAAGCCGAGAACACACATCCTGAGAGGCTGAGATCCTCCTATAGGTTTGATGTTTCACAGTCATGTTAACATTCCCTTCCCCGTTATTCTGGTTTTTTATTTTTATTTTCTGATCAAGTATATAGAGTCAACAAACGAGTGAAGGGTGTCGTGACTAAAAATCAAAACCAACAGCAAGAACGTGGTCCAGATTTGGTCCCCGTCAGGGCTGACCGTGTCTGGGAGGACAGAGCATCTGCGTGTGTTTCTAGCGCCTATTTGCCATTTTAGGTGCGAAGGGCGCCACCGGACTGCCGGTGCGCGGGGGCTGACGAGACCTGCTCGGTTTACCACCGACTCTGGCCTGAGGTCTCGCCCGCTCCTCTGCACCGCACGTTTGGATGAAGGATGATCCGCACAAGATCCAGCCCTCCTGCAAAACGTCCCCAGCACACACCTCGGATGCTGGGCCCTTCACCCAGTGCGGCTCAGCACACACAGCCGCGTCCTGGGTAGGCTCTGAGCTCTGAGACCCAGGGAGGCAGCGCGGGAGGGGTAGAGAGGGAGCCACAGCCCTCTACAGACCGCTCCGCCCAGCGCGAGGGAGGAGACACAGGGGCGAGGCTCTCCTCCCAGGGCTGCTGCCCCCGCCTCAGCGCCCGAGCGCCCCGGAGCCCAGCGCGGATGATAAAACTCATCACCTGGGACGCGCCCGCCGGTCGCGGTGCGGCTAGCACCAGTGGTCTTGGTCGGGGTGGTGGTAGCTGTGCCGCCCGCGGCCGCCCCCGCCAGAGCTGAGCCTCAGAGTGCAGTGGTAGCCGTTGGGCACCCGGCGGAGGGGGTGCGACTGGGAGGTCAGGGAGGACACGTAGGAAGTCCGGGACGAGCGGCCCGAGTTGGTGGCCACGGCCTCCTCGAAGGTGAGCGTGTCCTCAGGCTGCGTGCGGGCAGCAGCCTCGCTGTCCAGACGCTGCCCCTGGTACGGGTTGGAGCCGATCCGAGAGCTGGGGGCCAGGGGCTGGCTGAGGGGGTCTCTTTGGAGCAGGGCGTTGTGTTCTGAAAGGCCACGGCTAAGCCGGCCGGGGGAGAAGGCAGGGAGGCTGGTCTGAGCCCCAGCAAAGTGGACGGGCGAGGAGTTGGCCGTCTTATAGGTGATGCTGGGACGGGGGGTCAGCGGGGTCTGGGGCAGCTGCCTCCGCCCGCCGCGGCCAGGGGTGCTAGCACCAGATGTTGGCAGCAGGGGGCTCCCGTTCGCTGAAGTACTGCCCTGCAGGAAACGGGAACACAGCAAATCCCAGTCAAAGGACACGGCGAACAGGGCACGGCACAGGGGAGAGCCACGGCGGGGGGCGGGGGCGGGCAGCTGCGATGGACCCGGGGCGGCCCCAGGAGGGTGGGATGGCAGTCTGGGGATGGTGGTGACAGCAAGGGATAGGCACAGGGCCAGGGACCAGGAGACCACAGCCCAGCCCACCTCTGTCAGAAGGAAAGCAAAGAAGGGACTGGACAGCGGGAGGGCCAGGGCTCCGCCCGGCGGGACGGACGGGCCCGGGAAGCGAGGAGCGCAGGCTGGGGCCTAGGAACCAGGACGGGAAGGGGCTCCCTCCCGGACCCCAGGGAGCGCGGGCGAGGCGGGGTCCTCAGGCCCACGTACCTGTCTCGGGGGTCCTGGCTCCTGCCCAGCGGTTGGCGACGCGGGGTGACTGCTGAGGGGGGGCTGGGGCTGGGGCGGCTCACGGCCCCCAAAGCGGTCGCAGGAGTAGAAGCGCTGCTTCTCGGAGGAGGAGGAGGAGGAGGGCTGCCTTCGCTCCTGGGACCGGCCTCGCTCCTGCCTGCGCTCCCGCCGGCAGCCTGCTGGCCCGTCCCCCGGGGGCGGCCCTGGCCCCGCGGCGCTGTTGGGTGCTGGCGGGGGGAGAGGAGAAGTCAGCACAGCCAAGCCGGCGGCGAGACAGACCCCACGCCGGCCTGGCCCCCCAGGTCACTGGCCCCCAGCAGAGGGTCCCAGGGCAGAGCTGGGGGCTGCTCCTGCCTGGTCTCAGGCTCAGGGCTGGCTGTGCGGTTGTGAGGTGCTCCCATGTGCTCTTGAACCCCCAGCTCGAGCCCCCGCCCCTCGAGAGACCCCTCGCACGCTCCGCCACCTGTGTCTGCGGACAGGCTGGGCCCCTTCTCCAGGGACCTCGGCTTCCTGTCCCTGCGGCGATGGCAGCGGTGGTGATGGTGGGGGGCGGCCTGGCTGGCTGGAGCGCGGTCCAGGGCGGCGTTGCAGAGACGAGCCACGGGGGGGCGCTGTGGCGCCAGAGTGGAGACGGAGCGCTTCATGGGGCTGGCGTCTGGGGCAGGCTGCGGGCGGGGACACGGGCGGGCGCACGGCCTGAGAGTGGGGTCCGGGGAGGCCCAGAGCGGCGGGGAAGCCGCCATGACACGGGGGCTGGGCGGGCCACAGGACACGTCCCATCGGGAGGAATGGGCCTGGGGCTCTATCCCTGAAGTTAGGGCATCTCCCCAGACAAGGGAGGCTGTGCCCCAGGGGGCTGGTGGGGAGGGGGGGAGCATGGCGCCACGGAGGGCCTGGCCTGCGGTCTGGCAGGGTCCCTGGGGAGGCCCACTGAGGGGCTGGGGCTCAGGGACCACCAAGCCCCTCCCTCTCCCTGGACTGCTCTTGCCCACCCGAGACCCACCGCTTCTTCAGAAGCACTCTGCACAAAATGCTGTTTGTGTGCCTGTCTCTCCCAGGCCGGGCGGGGCCCAGGAGGCCTCTTGGCCTCAGCGTCCCTACAGGACAGGGAGGGTGCCAGGAAGAGGGAGGCCATTGGCCTGGCTGGAAGGATCCCCAGTGGGGCCCAGAGCTGCTTCGGCGGCCACAGTGAGACCACTGTGCCATCCGAGACCACTGTGCCATTCCGTCCATCCAGCACCGTGAGGCTGCTCCCCAAGGGCTGAAAGCACAACCCACGGAAATGGGCTCACCCAGAGCCACTGCTCGGGCTCAAGCATGAAGGAGGGAGAAGAGGTGCCAGCATGGCACCGAAGGGAGGTGGCCAGGCCAGGAGGTCACCAGGCGCAGTGGGCAGAGACGGGGGAGTGAGGGGTTGGAAGAGGAATGCTCAACCCAAGGGCTCAGCCCAGGAAACAGTGCTGCAGCCCCCAGGCCAGGGGCTTCCTGCCAGGTGGTCAAGCGAGTCCCAGAGAAAGAACCTCCAGTGTCCAGAGAGAGAGCAGGGTCACCCCCAGGGCCTCCGAGAGGACATGAGGGAAAAGGATGGCTTGAGGAGGCCGTGTGTGTGATTTCTGGGGGAGTGAAAAGCTGGAGCCGGAGAGGCGTGTCCCAGAGACAGGGAAGGGCTGGGCCAGTGACACGGGGCAGTGGGGACTCTTGCTGGCCTGGCCACACCTCTCGAGGCCAGCATCGTGTTCTGAGGGCTCCAAACAGGGCCGGTGGTGTCCAGGCTACAGTGCATTCGGGGAGGCTCCACCCCAGCAAAGCCCGTGTGTGGGACACAAGCTCCTCCATGCCAAGTCTCCTCACCCCCACCCCCCTCCCATGACCCCAACCCTCCCAGACCACCCACCTGAGTCTCCGCTGCCAGGCGGCTGCCAGGCCGCTCGGCCCTGGCTCTCCAGCCCGGGTTGGGGCTCCCCGTCAGGGCCTCTCAGGGCCATGCTGTGCATCTGGACATCCACAGCCTGGGGGGGCAGCAGCCCCCCAGTCACACCCACCCCCATCCCACTCTCACCTTCTCCCCCATGCCAGCCTCCCCCCCATCCTGTTCTCGCCCTCACCCTCCCACTCTCACCCCACCCCCAACTCGGCCCCCCAGCCCTGGGAGCCCTCATCGGTTCTCCTGTCTGCACCACTGGGATCTCCGTGGAGTGGCCATGCTCCAGGGGCATCGTCACCTCGCAGGGCACCTCCTGGGTCCTCCGAGTGCCCCAGGAGACCGACTCCTTGATGCCACCCTCTTGGGTATGTCTGTGGAGGAGAGAGGATTGTCCTGTGGGCCTGGAGGTCCATGGGCCACAGAACGTGGCTCCCACCTGCCAGAAACCTCCACCCCGACCCTGTTCTGGGCTAGAAGGAGCCCAGAGGAAGGAGGCCTCTTGAGTGTGGCCACTCTCCAGTGGAGGTACAGCAATGGTCGTGCCCGCTCAGAGTTGATGGGCAGAGAGGGGACCCTAGTCTGGGGACATCTGGCCTAGACAGGGGCTTACATGTGCAGTGGGACAAGGCCACACACATGCACACGGGTGAGGCATCCAGCCTGCGCGGCTGCTCCGTCGGCCCTGATGGTCCACGGCTACTCACGACTCCCCTGACCCCAGCCACGGAGGCCTTCCTGCCCGGAGGTCTAGGCACAAGTGTCACCTTTGGTGAGCCCACTTTTGGAGGCCTTCCCCACGACACGCAACCTAACCGCCTGCCCTCTCCTTGTCAGTGTCTGTCTTTCTTATTGTGTCTCCCAAGTGGCACCAAAACAGCCCAGCATTTGCCTGGGTTTCTGCTCGTTCTCGTGTGCAATGAGGCATCACGTACATTCTCCGTCACCCAGGCTGAGCAGCAACAATCACACTCTGAGCTCAGAGGTGGAGCCTGACGGCCTGCGCTGGCCACACTGATGACCAGACCCACCATCACTGGGGTTTCTGAGAACATCCTTCCTCTTCTCAAGTTGCAAGCATCTCCCCTGCACTGTGCTGTCTGGAGCTGCTCTAGCCTCAGGAAAGGCTGATCCTGAGAGGAAGCACGGCCAGGAGGACGGACGCTGGCCCCAAGGCCTGGTCACCTCTGAGGTCACACCATGCCGAGGCCGGGTGGGCACTTACACCAGCCATCAGAAGGCTCAGTAAATGCCCCCACTGCCTGGCCCCGGTAGATTGGGCCCTCTCTCACATGCAACAAAAAGGGGTGGTAACTGATTTGTGTAGAAATTATAACCCTGGAAATAAGCGAAGTTCATTTTCCTGAACTGAAAGCCCGGCTCAGATCAATCCACAAAGACACCTCCCCACCCCATCCCCTCCGACACACACATGGACACTCAGAATCCACTGTTTAACTTTAAATGCACAAAAGGGATCGTAATCAGCATGGAGAAAGGAGAGTGTGGGAGCACGGGGGCTCCCGGGGGCCGGGAGGCCGCCCTCAGGGCCTGCACGCACTCAAGAGTGCGGTTTTCACACGCGAGCGTTACCAGTTGTGCTTAGGTTCTCCCAGTGTCCTGTGGCCTCTCCACCTCTGGACTTGTGCCACCGCAGTGTCAACCCCTGTCCCATGAGCTCGGGCTAGGGAGGTGACTTGCTTTGGCCATTGGGGCACAAGGAGAGGCCTGAACGCCTGCACCCTAACTGTTCCCCTCGGGCTGTTCTCCAGCCTCCCCACACCGATGAGCCCAGACACAGGAGGTGAGAATATGCTGTCCTGGGCCCACCAGCCCCACAGGAGCTGGCCCGGGCCCAGGCCCAAAGCACTGCCAAAGCACTTAGGGCCGGCTCCCTAAGTATGGCAGTTTGTTACTCAGCAAAAGCTACCTGATCCACAGTCCATGACCCAAAATCAGCCTTCAAAAAGTGTGTCCAAAACATGCACAGGAGAGGAAGAAACCGGGAGCCCTAGCCATGCTTGCTGCCTGGCCTCGTGGTTCTCCAGGACGGCAAGTGGGTGTGAGGCCCACCCTCAGCCCCTGCCGGTGAAACAGAGCGCACGTTCCTGCTTTGGGCTCAACCAATGAGTGGCTTTGGCCAACGGGATGTTAGCAGATGTGGGACACCCCCCTCTGACTGGGGACGGTGGCTGAGAGAGTCCTGCCCTCCGGTGCGGCCCAGCCTGGCACCCCTCAGAGTGCCACAGGGATGGCTATTCTGGATCACTTGGTTTTGGGGTCATTACCAAGAGTTACGTGATAGGGAAAGACCTTGCCAATTTGTCTACAAAACAGACATCCATATCAAAATGGAGATCTGAGAGGGAAAGTGTCTTAAAGGAAGATGAGAACACTAACAGGCCATTAACAAAAAGCGGTGAGAAGCTGAGGTGGAAACAGATACCTTCTTAATGGTCTGCAGGCACCGAAGACCAACGAGGAAGCAGAGGGGAGCCCTCACCTGAGAGAGGAACAGGCTCCCACAGTGGGAGGCATGGGCTGGAATAACAGACTGTCTGAAGCAGGTGGCCCCGGTGCCGTCAGAGCACCTGTCTACTGTTACAGGAATTAGCCTCAGATGCACCACAGAACTGGCTCCAGTGGCAGACTGGACCAGCTGGACCCACCGCGAAGCATCTGGGTGGAGGTGGGTGTGGCTGGGTGGCGGTGAGACCCAAGTGCTCCCTGTCCTGGGGCACTGCCCACGGGAGCCCCGGGGGGACCCCTGCCCTCCTCCCGCCAAGGCCCCACACCCTGCCCGGTGGTATTCACACTGCCCCACCATTGCTGAGGGAGGCCGAGCTCTTCTGCCAAAGGAAAACCCGGGCTCCGCAGAGCACGGCCTGCTGTGTCTGCTCCAGCGTGGCCTTCAGAGGGTGGAACAGGGACACGGGGCCCATCTGCAGAAGGGGCGCCAGGAGGAGGGTCTCTGAGGATGGGGACGCCCCATGGACCCCAGGCACCAAGGTGCTCGGCCACCTGTCCGGACCCCCCAGGGCAGGATGGGGATCCCTGGGCCTGCCCCTCGCCCATCAGAAGCCCATTCCCAGTCTGGCCTGTAAGTGACTTCAGGACAGTCATTTCATTTCTTGGAGCCTCAGTTTCCCTTCCTACACAATTTGGGGACTGGATCTGATTACAAATGGCAAAAAGATTTCATCTCATCATCAACTTGGATGGACTGGTAGAGGCTGCCAGAGTCCCAGGTTGAGCAGAATTCGGAGCAGATTTCAGGGCTGGGGTGTGGGCACCAGACACTTCGCACCCTGGGGGTGAATGTCCTGAGTGCTGGACACAAGACAACTTTATAGATGAGAGTCTACACACGGTCACCAAAGGTTTTGGCTGTGTGGTGAAGTCGTCATCTTTGAAGGATGACCTCTGGAAGAAAGTCCTCCAAACTATCCCAGCCAGAGGCATGAGTGGGACACATCATGACCCTGGGCAGTTGGTTTGAACCTCTTTGGGCCCCGCCTGTGTGCACTTCCCACTAACGGAAGCACAGGCTATATGGGGTTTCTGACTCTGTGGGCCAGAGAGGCGGCTACAAGAACCTCTCATTTTCCTTTTTTTCCTGCTGCACTTTCTTCAAGAAGGGGCCAGGTCCCCTCTGCTGCCAAACAGTGGAAGGTGGCAGAGGCTTGGGGTTACTTCCTGGAACTCCTGGAACCTGGTACCTGGGACAGGCCTCCGGGAGCTTGGTGAATCTGGTCTCTGGTGGTTTTGTTCTGTTTGTAGAAGTCGAATATCATCAGAGCTGCATACACTTTCCCCACTGTCATCTCATTGGCTGGAGAGCACGGCAGGCAAGGGAGGGAATACAAGAGAAAGGGGACATGTGGGGTGGGCTGCGGTGAGGAGCCAGCGCCCACCACGAGGACTCCTGGACCCGTGGGCGGGACCGTGGGACCACCTGGAGCTGCACTGACTCTTCCCCAGGCCCCGCTGGGCTCCACCCAACACAGCACAGCTCAGTTTAACCCCAGACACCTCATCCTTCTACCAGCTCCAACTGTAGGTGTCCCCCTACCTTTTCTCTGGATTTTCTGAAGGGAATTCCCCACACTAGGAGTGTGGGTGACTCTGCCCAACGGAATACGGCCCAGGCATCTCCTCCCACAGCCCCTGGCACCCACCTTGGAGACGAGTGCTCTGGGGTACCAAGGACGTGAGCCCTCCTCTCCAAGGTGACTCAACAATTGCCCTCACCCAGGACTCCCTGCTCTGCCTCTGGGTGTGACAGAAGAGGGGTGGGCAGGGGGAGTTTCTCACCCCACTCACGTTGATGGGGTGGCACCAGTAAATCCAGGGTCTTCTGGGGCAGATTGGCCCACACAGAGGAAATCTCCTTCCTCAATTCTGTGTCACACTGATGCTGCTTTGTGCCAGCTGGGGCAGGATAAGGGTGGGAAGGGAGGAGAGATGTTAGGAGCCATCCCGCAGCCCCCCTGGGGAAACAGGCAGAGCTGGGGTGGGCGGGGAGAGACCCCATGCTGGAGGAAAGGTGCAGGGGGGAGAAACACTGCCTTGGAGGTTGGTCAGAGAGCTCCCTGGCAGAACCTGTCTAAAGAGGTGTGGGAGCTGAGCCGCCCAGTGGCGAGGGTGTGAAGGCGTGTAGGCGTGGGTGTCGATGGGATTGGGAAGGGACACCGCGGTGTTCCAGCCATTCACCAATCATTCCATAAAAGTTACTGAGCGCCCACCGAACACCAGGTGTTGTTCTAGGTGAGGGAACAAAATCAAAAGAAATTGCCCTGGGGCTTCCCTGGTAGGGCAGTTGTTGAACGAGTCCGCCTGCCGATGCAGGGGACACGGGTTCGTGCCCCGGTCCGGGAAGATCCCACATGCCGTAGAGCGGCTGGGCCCGTGAGCCATGGCCGCTGAGCCTGCGCGTCCAGAGCCTGTGCTCCGCAACGGGAGAGGTCACAGCAGTGAGAGGCCCGCGTACCACAAAAAAAAAAAAAAAGAGAAAAAAGAAAAAAAAGAAACTGCCCTTGTGGAGTTACATGATTTTAATCTACAATAAAGTAGCAGTAAGTTAAAAATCCAGTATGTTGGATACAGGAAAAACCAAGAGGGGAGGGGCAGGAACTATCAGGAGGGCTGCAGTTTGGACAGAACAGTCAGGAAAGGGCTCACGGGACCCTGAAGGGGGCCAGGGAGCCAGGAGGGCGAGGCTGGAGCAGAGGGAGAGGACGTGCAGGTGGGGGCCGCTGAGACAGGAAGCAGCAGAGGGTCCAAGCAGAGGGATAAAGCACTCTGATCCATCTTTCTTTAAACATCGTGTTTATTAAAGTGTGATTTACGTACATAAACATTCACCTTGTTAGTTCTCCCACTCTGTGAACTTTGGTAAATGCATATGACCGTGGATCCACCATCACAATCCAGGCAGGAGCTCGGCACCCCTGCCAAGCTCCCTCCGTACCCTTTGTGGTCCACCCCTTCGCCCTCTCCCAGGGCCCTGGCATCAACGATGTGTTTTCTGTCTCAACTGTTTCAACTTCTCAGAATGTCATACAAGTGGCTTCAAGCAACATGCTGTCGAGTCTGACTTTTCACCCAGCACGATGCATCTGAGCCCCACCCACGCCAAGCACATCAGCAGCCTGTTTCTCTGTTGCTGAGTGAGAACCGTCTCATCGCACAGACACACCACAGTTTGATTATCCGTCACCATTTGGCTGATGGTTGAGTTGTTTACAGTTTGGCGCGATTATGAATAAAGCCACAAACTTTAGCGTATAGGTTTTTGTGTGCGTGTATACTTTCATGTCATCTCCCTTAGGAGTGGGATGCCTGAGCCACACGATAAAGAACGGTGAAACTGTTTTCCAAAGCGGCGGTACCACTGCATCCACACTAGGAACACAAGAATTCGAGTTTTCTGCATTCTCATCAGTACTTAATATTGTCATTCTTTAAATGGCTAAAATACTTTATTCTTTTTGCAAAATTGTTTTTGTTACTCAAATTTGTGTGCTTTTCTACGTATATTTTAGAATCAGTTTATAAATCTCAACCCAGAAAGCCTGTTGGGATTTTGATTGGCATAACACTGAGTCTATTGATCAATATGAGGAGAACTAACAATATTGAGTCTTTCAATGCATGAACGTGATATAGTGCTTGGTTTATTTATTAAATCAGACTCCTTTGGTCAATATTCTGAAATTTGCAGCATACACTCTAGCATATATATTTTTAGAGTTAGCCAGTTATTTGATGTTTTGGGTGCAATTTTAATGGAACTTTTTCAGTTTCAGTTGTTAATTGCTAATCTATAGAAATACATTTGCTTTTCAAATACTGACCCTGCTACACTCAGGTATTAGTTTTAGTAACTTCTTCTTACAGCTTTAAACAACAGAAATATATTGTCTCAGTTCTGGAGGTCAGAAGCTCAAAATCAAGGTATCGACAAGGCTGTGATCCCTTGAAAGGCTCTAATGAAGAATGCTTCTTGTCTCTTCCTAGCTTCTGGTGGTTCCCAGCAATCCTTGGTATTCCTAGGTTTGTAGATGCTTTGGTTTTATTAACTTTTTATTTGATTCTTTAAGATTCTCTGCATAATTATGTCAATCATGAATAGAGACAATTTTATTTATTTATTTCCAATTGGTACACCTCTTATTTCTTTTCCTTGACTTGTTACAATGGCTAGAACCTCAAGTATGATATTGAACAAAAATGGTGACAGGAGACATCCTTGCCTTGTTACTGATCTTAGGGGGAAAGGAGCCAGGCTTTCTTTGTTAAGCATGTCATTAGCTGTAGGTTTATCATAGATATCCTTGATCAGATTGAGAAAGTTTGCTTTAATTTCTAGTTTATATAGAATGTATGTATCATAAATGGATGTTGAATTTTGTCAAAGCTTTTTCTGCATCTATTGAGATAATCATATAGATTTTCCTCCTTGATATATTGTTATATTGATTGATTTTTTATTTTTATTTTTTTTGCGGTACGTGGGCCTCTCACTGTTGTGGCCTCTCCCGTTGCGGAGCACAGGCTCCGGACGCGCAGGCTCAGCGGTCATGGCTCACGGGCCCAGCCGCTCTGCGGCATGTGGGATCTTCCCGGACCGGGGCACGAACCCGTGTCCCCTGCATCGGCAGGCGGACTCTCAACCACCCCGCCACCAGGGAAGCCCTATATGTAACTTTTTAGTAACATTCTCTAGTAAAAGGAACCAGAGCTCTTTGAAATAAAGGCTGACACTAGGACTGACACAATAAATATATGAGCCAGGACAATCTTGAATCTTATATCAGAAAATAAGGAAGTACCAAGAAAAAAAAAAACCACAGGATGGAATGATGTCAAAGGAAAACAGGAACCAATGGAAAGAGCTCTCAATAGCCAAAGTAGGAATGAACTTAGCAACAAAATCTGGACTGCTGGATTATAACAAAACGTTAAAAAAACAAAGCAAAACAAAAAATACTATCCACAGGTGTCCATGCTGGTAAAAATAAGTAACTGCACAGGGTTTTGTTTGTTTGTTTGTTTGTTTTAATGAATAGGGTTGAATAGAAATCTCCTATGTGGAAGTCCAGATAATTGATGTGGACACTCAGCCATCCATGGATTGTGGAGGTGGAGATAACTCCTGTCTCCATAAGTGCTGGTTCCCAAAGTAGCTTCCTCCTAAAGAAGACACACAGTATGGAAATGGGAAAAACTTAACTTCATTGTGGGGAAATCTGACAAACTACCTCAGTCAGGTGACCAAAGTTAATATTAACAGTGATAAGTTGCCCTGAGAGCCTGTTCCCTTGATATAAAGTGATGAGAAAGCACTTTACCTCTGTGATCTGCTTACTCAACACCCATAATTCAAGCCTAATCCCGAGAAAAACACCAAGTAAATGCCAATGTGGGACAGTCAACAAAATACCTGACCAGTACTCCTCACCAACGTCAAGGTCATAGAAACAAGGAGAGTCTCAGAAACTGAGAAAGCCCAGAGGGGCCTAAACAGACATGTCACGTGATACCCTGGATGGCATCCTGGAAGAGAAAAAGTTAGAATGAAGGAAACCCAAGTGAAATATGGATGTCAGTTAATAATAAGGTATTGACGTTTTATCATTAATTGTGACAATTCGGTTGAAAACTAGAATGAGACACCTATTGCGTCACACTAGAAATCTAGACGAAATGGGTAACTTCCTGGTAAAAACACTCATTAACAAAATGGAACGGAACAAAGGAAAACACACACAGAACAGTTAGCCACCAAAAGACTTCTTCCCCATTTTGCTTCTCCTTTCATTGATCCGGGATTTCTCTCTCCTGGGACAGGGAAGGAATGGAGACACAGCAACCTGGCAGTTCCCCCAAGTTCGGACTGCACTCAGTGTCTTCGTCTCGCCCAGCCAGGCCCCATCCAGTAGGGCACCCAAGGGAGTCTCGGGGATTATTGGTTCTGATGTTATCAGCTATGACTTTTGTGATTCCAATGGACTGGACACACTTACTAAAGTAAAATAAATCATTATTTTTTAATGATATAAATGAATTAGTAACTGCAAGAGACAGGTTTAAGAGTGGATTTGGACCTGGCAGTTCTGGTGGCTCACTCTCTTGCAGTGTGATCTGGTCTCCCTCCAATCCTTTATCCTGCTAAATGCCTTTGGGTGGCCCCATTCACAGGAAGAGTCTCTCTCGCTGCATCCAGGACTTCCAGAAACTCCAGGCGACACCCACTCAATGTCCATTTTACCAGAAAGGAAGAGGTTCAGTTAAGGTCAGGGGCTGTGGTCACCCATCCAGGGCTCTTGCTGTCCTCCCCTGATGGCAGGAAGCTCTTCCATTTGCTAAAATAGCAACTTTGCTGTTGGTGGTAAACTCGACTCTTGCTTTGGGCATCGGGGCCTCACATCAGAGGCTGGCCCTGATTGCCTGTGTGCCTCAAAAGGCACACAGACTTCATTTGCGTCCCTGGGAGGTGGGAGCCCAGGAGTCACACCTGCCCTCTGTCTGTATGAATCATCCAGCTCCACAGAACACATTTGGTCCTGCCGGAGTCCAGCTCCAGCGAGTCCAGGGATACCCGAGGGATGGATAGCGTCAGCGAAGGAAATAATTCTATTACTTCAGCATTGCATGTTTCTCTCTCTCATGTCTTTATTCTTGATTCTTCCTTTTCATTCTTTTTTTGTTACAATCACAGGTTTATATATTGTAGTTGATTACATTACCAGGTACGTGGCCAAACAATCTTAGCACAATCAAACCTCAAAATATTCTATAAAGATTTTTTAAAACAAATATCCCCTAGTTTCTAGATGTCCTATTAAAATATTTCCCCAAGTTCCCATTAATCACAGGTTGTTTCTTAGTAACCAAGTCAAGCAGTTGTATGATTATATCAATTGTAAAAGTTAAAGCTACTTGTTCTTACTTTTCTTCTCGCATGAGCAACCTTTTACAATGGTTCCATGAAAATATTTACAATGTACCTGCATGCTCTTTCTCATTGTTTTCTTCAACTAAGACAGTGTTTTCTTCCTATCCTGGCAACGAATTCTGCTCTAGTCATTTGTTTTTCTATAATTAATCTTCCTTTATAATAGAACCATAAATTTCCTATGTCGTCATCAGGAACTCCGGCCCATGGCCATAACTCCATACTAGAGGGCGTTTTTCATAAAAACATCCCCTTAGTTCCAGGCTATTCTTTACCTATTTCCCCGGGGCTTTAGTGGGTACTTCCCATTCTGTACTAGTTTCAGGAGGGGGAGTCCTAGAGGAATTTTTCTTTCACGTGGGGCAACATCCCCCCAAAATTGCCCTTGTATGTAAATTATCATAAAACATAACAATGGAGCTGTAGTCCACCTTCCTGGCACGGCGCTGCCTTGCAGTTTCGCCTTCCGTTGCTCATGACTTTGTCATGGTGCAATGGCTCCAGGATGGCTTCCGACATCTCCCCTTTTTATTTTTTAAAAGTGCGGGATGTAGCTCCACGGAAAGTTGTTTGATGCTTTTAATAATTATTCTAACGATGACTGGAAGTAAAACTATCAGAATTAGAACAACTACTGCAATGATTCCTCCATTAATGAGCATTGAGAGTAAGGTTTTGTGTGACACAGATGACTTAGTACTTTCAAACAGGTTTTGAGCAGACTGTGCCGGAGATGCGTCTAAGCTCCTACGTTCCACCTCTGAGAGATGAAGGTGGAGAAGCAACGGTGAGACCTGTCTCTCTCTAGTTAGGGACGCTGTCCCTAACTCGGGCCCCGACGAAATCCCTGACTCAAAGCTTGTCACTCTCGCCAACTCAGGCTCTGATTCTGTCCCTTCCTCTAGCCCTGTTGCTGGTACTATTTGAGGCCCCGACGCTGGTAGTAAATAAGGCCTTGATGTCTCAGTCACTAAGGTCTTGGCACTATCCCTAGCTCATTTCCTGACACTAGCCCTAGCCTGACACTGTCCCTAGCTAATGTCCTGCCTCTTATCCTAACTAAAGCTAGATTTACTACTTACCCTCTTATTGAAGAAAGTAAGCTCTGTGTGTTCAGCAATTCCTTCAGGAATGTCAGTCCCTCAGTTATCAGTTTCAAAGGCTTGAATGCCATTTTAGATATATTCTTCCCAGCGTGTGGAATGAATTATAAAATTCTGCAAATCTTCCCCACACTCCAGTCTTGAACATGTTTTCTCGCTTTTTACCCCAGCATTTCTAGAGGTTAGTTTACAGCTTTAGATCTACTCTTCCAGCGTTCATTATTGTGAATTGTAAGCAGCTAGCATTCCTTTCGCAGGAAGACAACAGGAGAGTGTCTGGGTGTCACCTGTTTCTGAAGCTCCCCAGGTGTGGGGTCCACATGACCAGAGGGGAGTGGGCAGCTGGGGCCCAGGACTGGAAGGGCAAGACTTTAGGTGGGGATCAGCTTTTGGTGAGTCCCATGGGGACACAGCAAGCAGACAAACTAGGCTGGGACCCCAGGATACCAAGGTATGTGTAATTGCAGGTGGACATAGCTGGGGCTCTGAAATCTCAGGGGCAGAATGCGTATCCCTGAGCCAAACCTGTCCAGGCATCCAGAGGGTGGGGGACACACCTCCATTTTTCAGGAGACAACAGGACTCAAAGTAAGGGGGAGGGCCTCCCTCTCCTGGAAGGAACACAGTCCTCAGAACAGGCCATAGGGGACAGAGCAGGTGCTGATAACATTTTGTAGGAAAAACAAATGGTCTATTTTACTAAAAACCAACGTGTACATTACATTTTACAAAACCGCATCCATTCTGACCTCTTGGCCCCTTCCCTAACTCCGCAAAAAAAAGGGGGTCCTCAGTGAGCTATGAGGACAGGGTCCCTCCTACAATGCTCAAGGCTGCCCCAGGCACCCCCGGAGCTCTGGCCCAGTGCACACAAGGGTGTGGGGGCAGTGGAGCCAGCACACTGCTGCCACCAGCTCAGGACACCTGGAGCCTGTCCAGAGTCCTTGCCGCCATCCCAGGCGAGGGTCCTGCCAGGACCACAGACACAGTGACCCACAGGCTGAACCTCAACTGGACTCACAGGTGGGCCCTGCCTGGGTGGCTCCAAGCGGCAGGAGGAAGAGACCAGGCAGCACAATTGTGGTCAGCACTGCCCGGGGCCAGTGCAGGGACAGGCAGGGTTTTCATCCCAGCGCCTCCTCCTCCAGGCAGGATTAAAGAAGTCCAAGATATAGCTGATCTAGAAGGGGGCGAGAGAGCTGACTGGATGGGGACCCGGGTAGGAACAAGGAACCTGGTGGGGGGGGGGGCAGGCGGACGATGGGTTTCTTAAAGGTAGGAGGCAGATGTCTCCAGAAGGAGCAGGAGTGGGACACTAGGTAGAGAGCGGGGTGCAGGAAGCCCAAGGGTGCACGGGTACTGAGTGTGGGGAGCAGTGAGAAGAGTAGGGCCTGGGGGCGGGGCAGAGGGAGCGGACACCGGGGGAAGAGCTGGGGGGGAGGACTGTCTTCTCAGAGCAGGAAGGAGAAGAGCATGAGAGGGGCCCCAGGAAAGCAGGGACTAGGAAAAGAAATAGGGTCCCTGAGTGGGGTCACTGGGCAACTGGGGGGGGGGTCGGAGGGCTCACAGTGTGGCTGGACACCAGCACCCCTGCAGGGGTCAGACCAGGAGGACATCGCCCAGTGGTTTGTGTCACACACGTGGGTGTAGCTCACACAGAGGGCAAAGGCCACCTGGAGGATCTGCAGGTGAGCCACTGAGCCGTGGAGCTGGTGTCAGCCTGAGACCCCCCACCCCACACCAGGGCCTGCTGCACAGACCAGAACACGCTGAAGAGCACGGCAGGTGGGTGAGGCCCTCCAGTTCACCTCGCCCACCACTACCTCCACCCACCCCATGTGCAGATGGCTGAACAGAGGACAGGGGAAGGGACTTGACTTGGCTGTAGTTGCGCAACAAAAAAGTCACAGAGGGAACCCCGCCAAGACCACCACTGGGTACAGGGCAAAGGAGGAGCATCCCAAGTAGAAAGATGATCCAAGGCTAGAGAGGGCGGCCTAGCTGACTGCCCACCCAGAGGCCAGGCAGCTCCCCCATATCTCTGGTCTCCAAATGCGTCCTGTTTCCTTGTCGCGTGTTTCCCAAAGTCCAGGACCTGCTGCAGGTGGACTCTCTATGGAACCTGCCGTGCTTCACCTCAGAGCTGCTCACCTCTGTGTGCCCCTCCCCAGCTCAAACTGAGGAGTGACAGGGTGGAGCGACTTCTCCATCAAAGCCATTTACTCTCCCAGAGGCCAGTCCTGCTAAGATCTGAAGGAAGAGCAATCAGGCAAAGGGAGCAGCAGAACTAAAGACCTTTAAGCAGGATTAAGTTGGTTACCTCAGGAGCAGACAGGAAGCCAGCAAGGCAGGAATGTGGGTGGCGGAGAGGGAGCCACATCAGACAGGGGGTCAGGAGCCTAAATGTGTGCAGGCCCTGTGTGGGGCCTCATCCACCAGCCTTCATATGGTATCCTAGGTACAATCAAGTCACTGGGCCAGAGGAACAGAACCCAACACACATGGAGGAGGAACACTCTAGCTGGTGAACAGACAGGAGGCAAGAGTGGCTGTCAGAGGGGACTCGCACCTGGAGGACCAGAGCCCTCAGGGTGAGAGATGCGGCCAGGATGAGAATGCTTAGCAGAGAAGACAAAGAAAGCGCGGAAGATCTGAGGCTTATTTTGAAGACAGAGCTCGTACCAGCTGAAGTACTGAACACATGTGGGGGAGAAAGCGCAACACAGGACACAATACCATGATTTATAAGAAATATATATATATATACACATACATGTGTGCTTCATTCAAATGATCAAAATATGTATTTCTCACATGTATTTGGTCTTCATCCATGGAATTCCCTGAGGAACAATGGCGATAGGCTATTTGGTCTCTTGTCCTCAGCTCCTGAAAACACTTCAGGGAAGGTGACTTTCAAATTCCGACCAAAGATGGAGGCTGGCCGGCAGAACTAAGCATGTGATTAGAGGGTTAAAACTCCCCACCCCTGGGGAGTGGAGAAGGACTAAAAGTTGAATCAATAATGTCTATGTAGGGCTCCCCTGGTGGCACAGTGGTTAAGAGTCTGCCTGCCGATGCAGGGGACACGGGTTCGTGCCTCAGTCTGGGAAGATCCCACATGCCGTGGAGCAGCTGGGCCCATGAGCCATGGCCGCTGGGCTTGCGCGTCCGGAGCCTGTGCTCTGCAACGAGAGAGGCCACAACAGTGAGAGGCCCGCGTACCACAAAAAAAAAAAAATAATAATGTCTATGTAAGGAAGACTCCATAAAATACAAAAGGACGGGGTTTAGAGAGCTTCCGGGTGGTGAACATGGAGACCGAAGGAGAGTTCCATGCCTTTCCCCATGCGGGGTGCTATGTATCTGGCTTTTATTCATATACTAGTAATAAATTGGTAATCTAGCGAGTGAACAAGTTTTCCTGAGTTCTGGTATTCATTATAGCAAGTTAACTGAACCCAAGAAGGGGGTCAGAGACATACCCAGGAGTACTTCCCAGAACTTCTGCTGCCAGTGTCCTTGTCCCCATGGTGAAAATGAGCCACCGCCCGCCTCTGCAGGAGACCGTCCAGCACTAACAGCCGTGTGGATGAAAGGCTCTTGGTGCTGCAGCCAGGAGTCAGTGCTGTGCCTCTGAGGTGGGAGAGCCAACTTCAGGACACGGGTCCAAAAGAGACCTCCGAGCTCCACGTAATATCCAACGGCGAAAATCACCCAGAGCTCTCCATCTCAACACCAACACCCAGCTTATCTCAATGACCAGCAAGCTACAGTGCTGAACTCCCTATGCCAAACAACTAGCAAGACAGGAACACAGCCCCACCCATTAGCAGAGAGGCTGCCTAAAATCATAATAAGTCCACAGACACCCCAAAACACACCACCAGACGTGGACCTGCCCACCAGAAAGACAAGATCCAGCCTCATCCACCAGAACACAGGCACCCTCCACCAGGAAGCCTACACAACCCACTGAACCAACTTTAGCCACTGGGGACAGACACCAAAAACGACGGGAACTACGAACCTGCAGCCTGCAAAAAGGAGACCCCCAAACACAGTAAGAGAAGCAAAATGAGAAGACAGAAAAACACACAGCAGATGAAGGAGCAAGATGAAAACCCACCAGACCTAACAAATGAAGAGGAAATAGGCAGTCTCCCTGAAAAAGAATTCAGAATAATGATAGTAAAGATGATCCCAAATCTTGGAAATAGAATAGAGAAAATGCAAGAAACATTTAACAAGGACCTAGAAGAACTAAAGATGAAACAAGCAACGATGAACACCACAATAAATGAAATTAAAAATACTCTAGAAGGGATCAATAGCTGAATAACTGAGGCAGAAGAACGGATAAGTGACCTGGAAGATAAAATAGTGGAAAGAACTGCTGCAGAGCAGAATAAAGAAAAAAGAATGAAAAGAACTGAGGACAGTCTCAGAGACCTCTGGGACAACATTAAATGCACCAATATTCGAATTATAGGGGTCCCAGAAGAAGAAGAGAAAGAGAAAAGAACTAAGAAAATATTTGAAGAGATTATAGTTGAACACTTCCCTAATATGGGAAAGGAAATAGTTAATCAAGTCCAGGAAGCACGGAGAGTCCCATACAGGATAAATCCAAGGAGAAATACGCCAAGACACATATTAATCAAGCTGTCAAAAATTAAATACAAAGAAAACATATTAAAAGCAGCAAGGGAAAAACAACAAATAACACACAAGGGAATCCCCATAAGGTTAACAGCTGATCTTTCAGCAGAAACTCTGCAAGCCAGAAGGGTCTGGCAGGACATATTTAAAGTGATGAAGGAGAAAAATCTACAGCCAAGATTACTCTACCCAGCATGGATCTCATTCAGATTTGATGGAGAAATTAAAACCTTTACAGACAAGCAAAAGCTGAGAGAGTTCAGCACCACCAAACCAGCTTTACAACAAATGCTAAAGGAACTTCTCTAGACAGGAAACACAAGAGAAGGAAAAGACCTACAATAACAAACCCAAAACAATTAAGAAAATGGGAATAGGAATATACATATCGATAATTACCTTAAATGTAAATGGATTAAATGCTCCCACCAAAAGACACAGACTGGCTGAATGGATACAAAAACAAGACCCATATATATGCTGTCTACAGGAGACCCACTTCAGACCTAGAGACACATACAGACTGAAAGTGAGGGGATGGCAAAAGATATTCCATGCAAATGGAAACCAAAAGAAAGCTGGAGTAGCAATTCTCATATCAGACAAAATAGACTTTAAAATAAAGACTATTAGAAGAGACAAAGAAGGACACTACATAATGATAAAGGGATCGATCCAAGAAGAAGATATAACAATTGTAAACATTTATGCACCCAACAAAGGAGCACCTCAATACATAAGGCAAGTACTAACAGCCATAAAAGGGGAAATCAATAGCAACACATTCATAGTAGGGGACTTTAACACCCCACTTTCACCAATGGACAGATCATCCAAAATGAAAAAAAATAAGGAAACACAAGCTTTAAATGATACATTAAACAAGATGGCCTTAATTGATATTTATAGACATTCCATCCAAAAACAACAGAATACACATTTTTCTCAAGTGCTCATGGAACATTCTCCAGGATAGATCATATCTTGGGTCACAAATCAAGCCTTGGTAAATTTAAGAAAACTGAAATCGTATCAAGTATCTTTTCCAACCACAATGTTATGAGACTAGATATCAATTACAGGAAAAGATCTGTAAAAAATACAAACACATGGAGGCTAAACAATACACTACTTAATAATAAGTGATCACTGAAGAAATCAAAGAGGAAATCAAAAAATTCCTAGAAACAAATGACAATGGAGACATGATGACCCAAAACCCATGGGATGCAGCAAAAGCAGTTCTAAGAGGGAAGTTTATAGCAATACAATCCTACCTTAAGAAACAGGAAACGTCTCAAATAAACAACTTAACCTTGCACCTAAAGCAATTAGAGAAAGAAGAACAAAAAAACCCCAAAGTTAGCAGAAGGAAAGAAATCATAAAGATCAGGTCAGAAATAAATGAAAAAGAAATGAAGGAAACGATAGCAAAGATCAATAAAACTAAAAGCTGGTTCTTTGAGAAGATAAACAAAATTGATAAACCATTAGCCAGACTTATCAAGAAAAAAAGGGAGAAGACTCAAATCAATAGAATTAGAAATGAAAAAGGAGAAGTAACAACTGACACTGCAGAAATATAAAAGATCATGAGAGATTACTACAAGCAACTCTATGCCAATAAAATGGACAACCTGGAGGAAATGGACAAATTCTTAGAAATGCACAACCTGCCGAGACTGAACCAGGAAGAAATAGAAAATATGAACAAACCAATCACAAGCACTGATACTGAAACTGTGATTAAAAATCTTCCAACAAACAAAAGTCCAGGACCAGATGGCTTCACAGGCGAATTCTATCAAACATTTAGAGAAGAGCTAACACCTACCCTTCTCAAACTCTTCCAAAATATAGCAGAGGGAGGAACACTCCCAAACTCATTCTACGAGGCCACCATCACCCTGATACCAAAACCAGACAAGGATGTCACAAAGAAAGAAAACCACAGGCCAATATCACTGGTGATGCAAAAATCCTCAACAAAATACTAGCAAACAGAATCCAACAGCACATTAAAAGGACCATACACGGGCTTCCCTGGTGGCGCAGTGTTTGAGAGTCCACCTGCGGATGCAGAGGACACGGGTTCGTGCCCCAGTCCGGGAGGACCACACATGCCACAGAGTGGTGGGGCCATGGGCCATGGCCGCTGGGCCTGTGCGTCCGGAGCCTGTGCTCCACAACAGGAGTGGCCACAACAGTGAGAGGCCCACGTACCACAAAAAAAAAAAAAAAAAAAAGATCATACACCATGATCAAGTATGCAAATCAATCAATGTGATATCTCAATAGATGCAGAGAAAGCTGTCGACAAAATTCAATACCTATTTATGATAAAAACCCTCCAGAAAGAAGGCATAGAGGGAAATTTCCTCAACATAATAAAGGCCATATATGACAAACCCACAGCCAACATCGTCCTCAATGGTGAAAAACTGAAAGCATTTCCACTAAGATCAGGAACAAGACAAGGCTGCCCACTCTCACCACTCTTATTCAACATAGTTTTGGAAGTTTTAGCCACAGCAATCAAAGAAAAGGAAATAAAAGGAATCCAAATCGGAAAAGAAGAAGTAAAGCTGTCACTGTTTGCAGATGGCATGATACTATACATAGAGAATCCTAAAGATGCTACCAGAAAACTACTAGAGCTTATCAGTGAATTTGGTAAAGTAGGATACAAAATTAATGCACAGAAATCTCTGGCATTCGTATACACTAACGATGAAAAATCTGAAAGTGAAATCAAGAAAACACTCCCATTTACCACTGCAACAAAAAGAATAAAATATCTAGGAATAAACCTACCTAAGGAGACAAAAGACCTGTAAGCAGAGAATTATAAGACACTGATGAAAGAAATTAAAGATGATACAAATAGATAGAGAGATATACCATGTTCTTGGATTGGAAGAATCAACATTGTGTAAATGACTCTACTACCCAAAGCAATCTACAGATTCAATGCAATCCCTATCAAACTACCACTGGCATTTTTCACAGAACTAGAACAAAATATTTCACAATTTGTATGGAAACACAAAAGACCCCGAATAGCCAAAGCAATCTTGAGAATGAAAAATGGAGCTGGAGGAATCAGGCTTCCTGACTTCAGACTATACTACAAAGCTACAGTAATCAAGACAGTATGGTACTGGCACAAAAACAGAAAGATAGATCAATGGAACAGGATAGAAAGACCAGAGTTAAACCCACGGACATATGGTCACCTTATCTTTGATAAAGGAGGCAGGAATGTACAGTGGAGAAAGGACAGTCTCTTCAATAAGTGGTGCTGGGAAAACTGGACAGGGACATGTAAAAGTATGAGATTAGATCACTCCCTAACACCATACACAAAAATAAGCTCAAAATGGATTAAAGACCTAAATGTAAGGCCAGACACTATCAAACTCTTAGAGGAAAACATAGGCAGAACACTCCATGACATAAATCACAGCAAGATCCTTTTTGACCCACCTCCTAGAGAAATGGAAATAAAGACAAAAATAAACACATGGGACCTAATGAAACTTCAAAGCTTTTGCACAGCAAAGGAAACCATAAACAAGACCAAAAGACAACCCTCAGAATGGGAGAAAATATTTGCCAATGAAGCAACTGACAAAGGATTAATCTCCAAAATTTATAAGCAGCTCATGCAGCTCAATAACAAAAAAACAAACAACCCAATCCAAAAATGGGCAGAAGACCTAAATAGACATTTCTCCACAGAAGATATACAGACTGCCAACAAACACATGAAAGGATGCTCAACATCTTTACTCATTAGAGAAATGCAAATCAAAACTACAATGAGATATCATCTCACACCAGTCAGAATGGCCATCATCAAAAAATCTAGAAACAATAAATGCTGGAGAGGGTGCGGAAAAAAGGGAACACTCTTGCACTGCTGGTGGGAATGTGAATTGGTACAGCCGCTATGGAGAACGGTATGGAGGTTCCTTAAAAAACTACAAATAGAACTACCATATGACCCAGCAATCCCACTACTGGGCATATACCCTGAGAAAACCATAATTCAAAAAGAGACATGTACCAAAATGTTCATAGCAGCCCTATTTACAATAGCCAGGAGATGGAAACAACCTAAGTGTCCATCATCGGATGAATGGATAAAGAAGATGTGGCACATAGATACAATGGAATATTACTCAGCCATAAAAAAAAACGAAATTGAGTTATTTGTAATCAGGTGGATGGACCTACAGTCTGTCATGCAGAGTGAAGTAAGTCAGAAAGAGAAAGACAAATACCGTATGCTGACACATATATATGGAATTTAAGAAAAAAAAAGTCATGAAGAACCTAGGGTTAAGACAGGAATAAAGACACAGACCTACTAGAGAATGGACTTGAGGATATGGGGAGGGGGAAGGGTAAGCTGTGACAAAGTGAGAGAGAGGCATGGACATATATACACTACCAAACGTAAAATAGCTAGCTAGTGGGAAGCAGCCGCATAGCATAGGGAGATCAGCTCGGTGCTCTGTGACCACCTAGAGGGGTGGGATAGGGAGGGTGGGAGGGAGGGAGACGCAAGAGGGAAGAGATATGGGAACGTATGTATATGTATAACTGATTCATTTTGTTATAAAGCAGAAACTAACACACCATTGTAAAGCAATTATACTCCAATAAAGATGTAAAAAAAAAAAAAAAAAAAGAAGGGGGTCACAGGAACCTGATTTATAGCCAGTTGTCAGAAGTATAGGGAACAACTATAGGACTCGTGACTGGCATGTGAAGTGGAGGGGGGGTCTTGTGGGACTGAGCACTTTTCCTGTGGAATCTGATTCCATCTCTGGGTAGACAGTGTCAGAACTGAGTTGCATTCTTGGACACGCTGCTGACATCCAAGAATTGCTGTTGGCGTCGGGAACCCTCGACACAAACACGCACACACATTGGAATTGGATCCACGAACCCCTTTTGCAGAGGTGACACAGACTTTTGGCCTGATCAACTAGTTGGGCAGTAGGGCCATTCACTGAAAAGCAGAAAACAAATGGAGATTTAGGGACTTATCAGATGTTTTGGACACGTCAAGTTTGAAATGCCGGTGAAACAGCAAAATAAGAGATGTTGAGTAGGCAGGTGGGCTCCAGGTATCTATCTAGTCCAGTCTGCAAGTTTGGGAGACACCACCAAAGATGGCATCACAACCACTGAAGAGGATTAAGCCCCCTTGAAAACCCAACTTAATGCAGAAGGCCTGGGATTATCACCTGGAGCAGCTGGCATCAGAGCTTGTCCACTGAGGCTCAATGCTGGTGTCTGGCTGGGATTCTTAGGGCAGGAAGCTACCTGCTCCTCAGAACAAAGCCTGGGCTGCTGGGGGCTACGATGGCTCCCCAAGGATGATACCTGCTCAGGAATGAAGGCAATATAGACGAAAGACCAAGCACTGGGGTGAGAGCCTGGACCCAGCAGTGCCGCACACCACCTCATCTATATAGACAGTTAACACTCGCTTTCACTCTTCCATTTTTATGAGGAATACTTTTATTACGGCAATGTGACACAATGGCGTGGAGCTCTACACCAGTTGACAGAACATCCTTCCATAAGTAAGCACCAGTGTATAACTATGTAGCTTCCCTACTAATCCTTATTTCCAGCATCTACTAGTCTGCTCCTAAGCCTGTAAAAGAGTCCTTCTACAACATGCTAAACACTCACTTCAGTTTACTGTAGAAACTTCTGAATGGACCTCCCTCTTCTGGCAGGAGAGACATTTCAGCTGAAAACCTATAAATGGGGTCCTGGGCTTGTCTGACAGTCAGGTCAGTACCCAACATGCATCCGTCCAACAGCCATGGCACCAGATTCACTGACCAGCCAGGGATAGGGCAACCCCACATCTGTCTGACAGAGCATTCCTGAAAAGCTCTGCACTCAAGACAAACCCCTGCACCAACTGCAGAGGAGGACCATTCCAGAATGGGGAAGAGGCTAAAAGAAATTGAACCTAAACTCTTCATCAGGAGTGTCTAGGGTGTCCTTGGCTCTCCCTGTTAGACGAGGCCTGCAGACCCTTCGGCTCTTCTTTCTGGCGGCCTCACCTACAGGCTGCACCTGGACTGAGTGGGCAGCTGTATGGGAGGGGAGAGACCGTATCAGAATTGAATGATAATGGCTAATACTAACTGTGCCCATACAACTCTATCCCCATTGTAAAACTTAACTGACTTACTTCTCAAAATTATAAGGTATCACACTATCATCACACCCCGTTGAGAATCACAGAGAGATTCACTAACTCTCCTGCCCCTGCCTCCCTGGTCCAAGCCCAAATTCTGTGTTCCTGAGATCCAGGCTTTCTCTCTCCCTGCTCCCTGACGCTTTCCTGAGCCATCTTCTACCCCCGCCAGCCCTACTGCTCTGGGCTTCCTCCTTCCACTGCCCAGGCTCTTCCTCCCCGTCCCCTTGACCTAGGCAGGTGTGCACCAATCAGTTCCCAGATCCTCACCAGTCCTGAGAGCCCGCAGGGCCACGCACCACTCGGCTTCCATCTGAGCCCTGTAGTCCCCGAACAAGGAGCGCATCAGCTGCCTCTTCCGGGGCAGGGGGGTTCTTTGGCTCCGCAGGGTTCGGATTGCCCCAAGAGCTTGCTCCTCTGCAAATGAAGACACAGGACTAGTAACCTTCTCTATGCTCACCTCCAACTGTCCTACCGCAAAAGTAACGATTCCATCTCTTGGGAGCACCTGCAGGCCACAGGACTGTGACCGTTCACCCGCCCCCGCCCCCGCCCCCCGCAACTCTACAGACAGGCCCCTCACTCTGCTTAGGGGTGGGTCTCTGCATCTTCAGCCCCAGCTCCAGCTTTTCCACGCACCAGGCCAGTTCCCGGGCCAGCTGTTCCGCCTGTGGTGGATCGGGGATAGTGGCTGTGAGAGGGCACCTGGACCCCGCGGCCTCCAGCCCCATCCCACAGGAACCCAAAACGCCCCGTCTCATCCTCTCCCCGCTTTAAGTCCGCAAATCCGAGACTACACCCACAGGCGGATTCCCACCCAGAATGCACCCCGAGGCTCCACCCTTCCCGACTAAGGCCCGCCCTTGCCTGGGCCTCCGCACTTAGGGGGGCTTCTTCTGGGGCCGGCGTTTCTGTGGCCTTCCCGCCTCCATTCGCTGCAGAGGCCCCATTCCGGGTTTTCTTCTTCTTCTTTTGCTTCTTGGCCCTGGAGGCAGCGTCACTGCACGTAGGGTGCCCTAAGCAGACAGACTGGATAGGGCCTTACAGTGGAAGGACTCGGGGCGCCGGGAAGCGGCGGGGGGAACCGGGGGCTGCGAGGTGCGTGGGCAGTACCTGGGGCTGCCGATGTCTCCCGAGCAGGATGTCCTGGAGCCTGGAGAAAGGGGGACAGTAAGAAGGTCACGAGGAGCCACCAACGGCCCAAGGCCCCGCCACCGGTGCGCCCTCACCGCAGCACTCACCGCCATGCGCTGCAGCCGCAGCCAGACCCTGAGGAGGGAGGACTTCGGTACCGACGCCGAATTCGCTCCCCGCGAAACACGTCTGCGTAGCAGAGTTCCGCAGGGCGCGGGCGGCGCGGTGGGCGGGGCCGGGCCTTCCGGAGCGCTGTGGGCGGGCCGCGGTGGGCGGGGCCCGGGCCGTTCGGAGCGCGGTGGGCGGGAGACCCTCCCCAACACTGAGTATGTTGCAGATACTGCTCTGGATGAAAGGACGACGCCTACACGAGGGAATGTTCCCTTAAAGCTCACCTGCTAGTGGGGAGGGAAAAGCAGGTAAACAGACATGAAAAGCTGTCACCCAGAGCGGCGCTGTGAATAACAGTGGCCCCAACGGGGTGGCGAGTGGTCAGCAAAGTCCTGCGAGGAGTAGCAGCCCTGGAGGGGCTGGTCCGGCAGCGGAAAGGAGGGCGGGGGCCGAGGTGCAAGGCGAGGTGGGGGAGTTGCAGGGCCCTGGACCGCAGCGGGAGGCGGCTTCTGTTGTAAGCGCAGTGGAAGCACTGAGGGACGTTCATCCATCCGAGGAGTGACGCGGCCTTACCCAGATGCTGCTGTGTGGTGAGGGCCCAGAGGGGCTGGGGCAGGGGAGGGGAGGACCTGGAGGGGATTCAGAAACAGGAAGACCCCGCGCACCTGCTGGCGTCCCGACGTGGGCACCATCTACCTGCCCTTCTGCGCTCCCTGCCCAAGGCCGCCCCCCCACCATGCGCCGCTCCTTGTCCCGCATCACAGGCGTCAGGAGGACCCGGGTGCGTGGTGCTGCTTGAGAGGACAGGAGTCTGAGGTGCTGCTCTCCGATGATTCCTGTCAGTGAAATCGGCGTTGTTTCCTGAGGCGAGGGGATGGGAGGTCTCAGAAGGTAGAGTTTGGTCATCCCAGTAGTTAGAACCGGGTTGGTGAAAAAGTTCCTTAGGTTTTTAAGTAAAAACAAAAGACATATTTTTCATCTTCACCAAGAACTTTATTGAACAACGTATTCACCGTTTTGTTCCACTACCTCCTGCCATTTTTCAGGCAACTTCGTAATTCCGTCTTCCCAAAAATTCTTAACTTTTTGAGCAAAGAACTGTTCCAGGTGCCTTTTACAGTCTTCTGGGGAATGGAAATTTTTCCATGAAGAGAATTTTGTAAAGACTGAAATAAATGCAAATCCAAAGGTGCAATGTCTGGTGAATATGGCAGATGAATCAGAACTTCCCAGCCAAGTTGTAACAGTTTTTGCCTGGTCATCAAAGAAACATGCAGTCTTGTGGTATCCTGATGGAAGATTATGCGTTTTCTGTTAACTAATTCCAACAGAATTTTCGATAGGTGCTACTTTCATTTGGTCTAATTGGGAGTAGTACTTGTTGGAATTACTCGTTCGATTTTCCAGAAGGAGCTCATAACAGAGGACTCCCTTCCAATCCCACCACATACACAACATCACCTTCTTTGGACGAAGACTGGCCTTCGGTGTGGTTGGTGGTGGCTCATTTCACTTGCCCCACGACCTCTTCCGTTCCACATTATTGTATAGTATCCACTTTGCATCACCCATCACAATTTGTTTTTTAAATGGAACGTTTTCTTTATGTTCAAGTAGAGAATCGCATGCAGAAATACGGTCAAGAAGGTTTTTCCCACGTAACTTATGTGGAAGCCAAACATCAAAGTGATGAACATAACCAAGCTGGTGCAAATGATTTTCAACGCTTGATTTGGATATTTTGAGTATGTCAGCTATCTCCCGTGTGGTATAACGTTGATTGTTCTCAATTAATGTTCTCTGTTTGATCGCTATCAACTTCAACTGGTCTACCCAACCATGGAGCATCATCCAGTGAGAAATCTCCAGCACAAAACTTAGCAAACCACTTTGGACACGTTCGATCCATCACAGCACCTTCTCCATACACTGCACAAATTTTTTGTGTGTGTTTCACTCGCGTTTTTACCTTTCTTGAAATAATAAAGCATAATATGCTGAAAATGTTGGGGTTTTCTTCCTTCTCCAATATTAAAATGTCTACACAGGGACTCCCCTGGTGGCGCAGTCGTTAAGAATCCACCAGCCAGTGCAGGGGACACGGGTTTGAGACCTGGTCCAGGAAGATCCCACATGCTGCGGAGCAACTAAGCCTGTGCACCACAACTACTGAGCCTGCGCTCTAGAGCCCGCGAGCCACAACTACTGAGCCTGTGTGCCACAGCTACTGAAGCCCACTCACCTAGAGCCCGTGCTCCACAACAAGAGAAGCCACCGCAATTAGAAGCCCATGCACCACAACAAAGAGTAGCTCCCGCTTGCCGCAACTAGAGAAGGCCCACGCACAGCAATGAAGACCCAACGCAGCCAAAAAAAAAACCTAAATAAATAAATTTATTTAAAAAAATTTTTAAAAAGTAAAATAAAATGGCTACACAAAAATTCACCAATTTTGATAAGTTTTTTTTGTATGCTGATATGACCGCTGTCGCAATACAATCTAACAAAATTGTTTCGAATGAAGTTAAAGACAACTAAGCACTACTATAGCCATCTTACAGAAAAAAACAAACGAACTTTTTGGCCAACCCAAATAGCTAATATATTAGCTATTTACTGAAGTGTAACAAATTACCACAAAACTTATCAGATTGAAAACAACAAACATTCTTTATCTCATAGTTTCTGAGGGTCAGGAACCTAGCAAAAGCATAGCTGGTTGGTTCTAGCTCAGGCTCTCTTTGAGGCTGCTTCACCTTTTGGAGGAAGACCAAAGACTTTTTAGATATATTTTAAAACAACCACAGTTAGGATGTATTTCAGTCCTGGGAGACTGAGGTTTTTTTTTTTTTTTTTTTTTTTTTTTTTGCTGTACGCGGGCCTCTCACTGCTGTGGCCTCTCCCGTTGCGGAGCACAGGCTCCGGACACACAGGCTCCGCGGCCATGGCTCGCGGGCCCAGCCGCTCAGCGGCATGTGGGATCCTCCGGGATCGGGGCACGAACCCGCGTCCCCTGCATCGGCAGGCGGACTCTCAATCACTGCGCCACCAGGGAGGCCCGAGACTGAGGTTTTGGTGGTGAGTGGACTCCAGACCCTAAGGGGCCTCTCCCTGCCTCCTTTGGCTGTGAAACCCCTCTATGACTTGGCCCAAAACTGCTTCCTACAGAAGCCTTCTCAGCCCAGACATGTGTGCCTGAGCACAGGCCTCACAGCAGATGCTTCCCCTTCCACAGCCTCTATTCCCAGTCGGCCACTGAATCCAACCAGTTTACCTCCTAAGTAATCTCCACCCCTACCCACCCCCACCCCCCCAACACACACCATCTCTGGCCTGCACTGCAATCGAGTTCTCACTCATCTCTCTGCCTGCACTTTCACTCTCTCCTGTCTTTTTTGAACCATCCCGTGGTGAGAGTGGTCTTTCTAAAGCAGAAACTGTGTTGCTCTCCTGCCTAGAAATCTTCTATTTCCTCCAGCATAAAGTCCAAGCTCCTTTCTTCCAGCCAGCACATGCCCCATAAGTCATACAGAGGCAACTATTTCCAGACCTCACTCTGCTCTGGCCCTGCTGATCTGCCAGCCTTTCGAGCCTCAACCCCCACCCCTCCTTACAGGCCGCTGCAGCCCCCACTGCCCTCTGCCCAGCCAGACACCTCATTTTTCTTCCCTGACAGTACTAGCACCTGTTCAAACCCCCAGACTCAGACAGTAGGTCCTGGAAGAGCTCTAGAGAGGAAAGCATAGACGACCTAGTCCTCCATGTCACTAAGTCCCCAAGTCTCCTCTGCATTGCCTCCCACCCTGGCATGTAATAGAGGCTCATAAAATGAACAGCAAGTCTTCATCTAGCTGTGCCTGGCTGTCTGCACCTCCACAGCCACTGCAGGAATCATGCCTAACGTTTCACTCTCAACCATCATGGCTGCTTTCTGTCTCTTGAGACACACTAGTCTCCACTGACACAGTCTTTCCTTGGCCTATTCCCCTGGCCTGTTTAGAAAATATACTATAAATTTCATATGTGCAAATATATGCATATATGATGAGCCAATTCTCATCATCCATGGTAGTTCTATAAAGTAGCTGAGAACGCTGAATTAGGGAATAACAAACCATTGCTCCTAGGGGAAATAGAGTTAGCTTCCTCGGAGCCTCTAGTCACGACATTTTCATCAACCAATGAATACATAACCTTGTTTTATGTGTGTTTCTGATTAAAGACACCTTATTTAATATATACTGTTGATTCATAAACACTGAACTCAGCCAACAGCACTATGACTTGTGCTGAATGAAGTTCATCTAGCACGCTTCCTCTATAAAGGCATCACATCACAGCCCTCTTGCACTTAGGGACATTAGACAGCACTTCAGCACTATGCTTGAGGGCCATTTTAAACAGTGAAATCCCCAAGAAAAAGCATAAAAGTACAAAAAGTGTGGCAGTTAATATACAGGCACACCTCAGAGATACAGCAGGTTCGGTCCCAGACTACCGCAATAAAGTGGATGTTGCAATAAAAGTCACACAATTTTTTTGGTTTTCCAGTGAATATAAAAGTATGTTTACACTGCAATATAGTCTGTTAAGTGTGCAATAGCATTATGTCTAAAAAACAATGTACACACATTAATACAAAATATTGCTAAAAAATGCCAACCATCATATGAGTCTTCAGCAAGTCGTAGTCAAAACATCAAATATCACTGATTGCAGATCACCATAACAAATATAATAATGATAGGTTTGAAATATTGCGAGAATTACAAAAATATAACACCAAGACATGAAGTGAGCAAATGCTGTTGGAAAAATGTGCTGTGTTATCAGTTTTTGTCTCATGTATTTTGATGCTCTGTTGTTAGGTGCATACACGGTAAGGATCCTTGTGTTTTCTTATAAACTTGATCCCTTTATCATATTTAATACCCTTTTTGTCCCTGATAATTTTACTTGCTCTGAAGTCAGCTTTGTCTGAAACTGATATAGATACTCCAGCTTTCTTTCCATTAGTGTCAGCATGGTATGCCTTTCTCCTCCCTTTATTTTTTTTGCTGTACGCGGGCCTCTCACTGCTGTGGTCTCTCCCGTTGCGGAGCACAGGCTCCGGACGCGCAGGCTCAGCGGCCATGGCTCACGGGCCCAGCTGCTCCGCGGCATGTGGGATCCCGGACCGGGGCACAAACCCGTGTCCCCTACATCGGCAGGCGGACTCTCAACCGCTGCGCCACCAGGGAAGCCCCTCCTCCCTTTATTTTTTATCTATCTGTGTTTTCGTGTTTAAAATGGGCTTCTTATAGACAACATATAATTATATGTTATATGTCTTTTTTTTTACCTGCTTTGACAGTTAGTTCCGTCTTCTTTTAATTTTAATCTAGACCACTCACTTTTTAAATTTATTTATTTATTTATTTATGGCTGTGTTGGGTCTTTGTTTCTGTGCGAGGACTTTCTCTAGTTGTGGCAAACGGGGGCCCCTCTTCATCGCGGTGCGCGGGCCTCTCACTACCGCGGCCTCTCTTGTTGCGGAGCACAGGCTCCAGACGCGCAGGCTCAGTAATTGTGGCTCACCGGCCCAGTCGCTCCGCGGCATGTGGGATCCTCCCAGACCAGGGCGCGAACCCGCGTTCCCTGCATTGGCAGGCGGACTCCCAACCACTGTGCCACCAGGGAAGCCCTAGACCGTTCACTTTTAAAGCGAGTATTAATATGGTTGTTACTGTTTTTTATTCATTACACTTGTTTCTTTTTAAAAATCTTTCCCTCTTCTCCTGCCTTCTCCGGTTTAATTGAGCATTTTATCTGATTAGATTTTTTTCTCCTATTTAGCATATCAATTATACTTCAAAAAAATTTTAATGGTTGTCTTAGAAGTTTGCAATATATATTAGGACTAATGTAAGTCCACCTTCAAATAACACTACAACGCCTCACGGGTAGCACAGGTACTTATAACCCAGTGTCCCGATTCCTCTCTTCCGTCCCTAGGACACCGCTGCCACTCACCTTACACATGCGACAGTTACCCAATACACTGTCACTAATATTCAATATTACTCTGAAAAACAATGACCTTTTATTTTGCTTAGGAGTAAGACAAGTAAAAGATTTTATTTTACCTTCACTTATTCCCTCTCTGACCCGTTTCCCTTCTCTGGGTAAATCCGAGCTTCTTGTGTCACTTCCTAACTCTCTGACGAACTGCTAAAACCTCTCCCAAGCCAAGGGGGCCAGTGGCATAGAGTCCTCTGAGCCGCCTAGAGCGGCCCGACAGAACCCTAGGATCTGATTGGCCGGTAAGCTGGCGGCGGGGCGGAAGTTCCCAGCGGGCGTTTCCGGCCTGGCGGGTCCGCCCTCCTCGGCGTGGTGTACGGTGCACGTCTACCTTTCTCGGCGGAGCCGTGGGAGTCCTGGCCTCCCCTCGCGCGGAGGTGCCTGCGGCGCCGCGACAGGCGGGACGGCGCGGGGCTGGGCCGAGCCGGGGGAGCGCCTGTTCGTGTGGCCTGAGGGGCAGGCCGGGCGGAAACCCGCGCGGGGGTGGGGTCCGGGCTACCCCGGCGCGGAGGCGGGGCGGCGGGCACGAGCCAGGCCTCACAGAGGAGGCGAAGTTTGGGCGCGGTCAGGGGATGCACCGAACCTGTGCTTTTTCTCAGATGAGAGAGAGTACTTTTACTCATCAGGGGTAGGTTCCGTGAAAGGATGAAGTCGCGTAGGCTGTGCAGCGAAGGGACGTTGGTGCACATCCCGGCGCTGAACAATCCCGGGGCTCATTCATTCGCTCGGTGGGCGCCCAGTACACACTGCCTTGGTGATGATTAAGATTTACTGGGTTTTGTTTGTGGTTTGCGAACACTATGCGAAGCAATTTATACATTTTTCTCACTTAACTCAAAATAGTCACTTAAGGTAAGTGGTGATGTTCTCATTTTATGGTCTGTGGAGAAACACGTCACTTACTCGAGACCCTTGCGTTAAGAGGTGGTGTATCTGAGACTGGAGCTCAGTCTGGTGGAGCCCAGAGCCTATGCTTCTAACAGGAGTGTTACGTGCCTCCCACATGAGGCTGAAAGGGGAGGCCGAGTGCATTTGGAAGGACCGCTTGTGCACAGCACACAAAGGGCGCGAGCACCAGGGACCTGTCAAAGGCCAGCCCTGGCTGCGGACCGAGAGGCTACCTCTGGCCTGGGTGGCCTGAGGTGGAGATTCCGGGATGGCCCAAGAGAAATGAACTGGGCATTAATAAGCTTGGGTTCAGTTGTCAGTTAGAGCCCAACAGAGGCTTAAGTGATGAAGGCGGGGCAGGCAGGGTTTGTTCTGGGTTGTGTCTCTGAGGTTCCCTGGGTTTTATCCTCATGGTCACACTAGACAGAAGTGTTTCTCCCTGTTTCTTTTTTATCATCAGAGAGGAAAAGCCTTTTCTAGAAGCCTCTTTGCAAACTTCCCTTAACACCTTGTTGACCAGAAGGTGGTCTAGGGCCAAAGTAGCTGGGGCCAAGGAAAAAGGGCACATTTCTACCTGAATTAAGGGGTCTGTTTGCATGGAGCAGGCCATGGGGGTAGAGGCTGACTGTGTATCAGAGGCCAGTTGGAAAGGTTTTCATGGGAGTGACACCCCGTGTCACCTGTCACCCTAAATTATCACCAGATCTGTGGTTCTAAATGTTACATGTATGCTGACGGTTCCCAGTATATACCCAGCCAGCTTCAACCTCTCTCCTGAAATTTGGACTTGTGGATCGAAATGCCCTCATTCTCCACTTGTAGTCTGATAGGCATCTTGAACATAACATGTACAAGACAACTTTTAATTTTTATCCTTCAGATATACTTCTACAGTCTTCCTGGGTAATTGGAAATTTCATCATCTCAGGTGTTTGGGCCAAACAGCTTGGTGTTTCATCCCACATCTAATTTGTCAGCACATCCTATTGACTGCACCTTTGACAGGTATCTGCAGTCTGACTACGTATCTCCTGCTACCACCATCTGCTCCAAGACACTGTCATCTCCAGCTGTGTTATTGCTGGGACCTTCCAGTTGGTTTTCCTGCTTCTACCCTTACACCCTCCTCCCTGCCCCCCAGTCCATTTTCAAAGCAGCAGCTGGAGCAGCCGCATGTCAAGTCATATCACTCTGCCCAGACCTTCCAGATGCTCCTAATCTCATTCAGAGTAAAAGCCTAAGTCCTATAGCCCGCAGGTCACCCCACCCGCCTCTGTCTTGCCCTCCCCTACTCTGCTTCAGCCCCTCTGGCCTCCTTGCCCTTCCTTGAACATGTCAAGTGTGCTTGCTCCTTGCAACCTTTGCACTTGGGCCTCCCCATGCCCAGGATGTATCTCCCCTGATATCTACTTAGTGCCGGCCGGCCCTCACTCCATCCATAGCTGTTTTGATGTTACTTTATCAGAGGTGCCTTCCCTGGCTGCCTTTCGTAAAATATCTCCTCCCAACAGTTGCTGCCCTCGTGCTGCTTATTGTTTCGATTCCTTATCCCCTGACACAAGTATCATGTCTGTCAACCTCCCTACGGCTTGTGCACTGCTGTAGAGTAGGAGCTTGTTCTTCTTGTCCTCAGCTGTTTGCCCACTGCCCAGGATTCTCCTAGGTGGGCCTGAGAGGCAGACCGTCGTCTCCCCTTAGGTGCACTGCCGGGGACCTGGCTTTCACGTGTGGCCTTGTTATGCTGTCGTACTACGGGCTGCTGGGGAGGCTTCATGGGGGGCAAGGGAACATATAATCTCAGGCCACTGGGTGCTGGGACCATTGTTCCTTCCTGGGGATTTCAAGTAGCCTACAACTGGGTCTCTGCTGCCACAGACCTCTTGAGGTACAGGCCCGGAAGTCTCAGGTTGCTGTGGGGAGCAGAAGGCGGATCAGGCTCCATCACACTCTTCCCTTTTGCTACAGCTCTGCCTGCCTCCTCGGGACAAGCTTGGAGACCCAGTGATGGCCCACAAGCAGCTTCTTCCTGGGCCCCAGGTGAGTGGTCTTCGTGGAGACGCCTCAATGTGGCCTCGGCCCTTTCCTGGCTGGAGTCTCCACGGTTCCCTCTGAGGCACTGGTCTCAAGGTAGTTGGCTCCCTGTCTTCATTGATGTCCTCAACCCTTGGGTTCAAGTCCCTGAAATGCACTCTGGACTGTATCATCTCACCCCTGGACTGGGCACAGAGGAGGGCAAGGGATGGGCAGGTAAACACGAGTCAGAATGGTGTCTGCCTCAAAGAGCCCGCTCTCGTGGGGAAGGCAGTCTGGTGCATGTGCTCAGAGGGGTTTTGCCCACCCTGAGCCTAGTGCCTCCCTACCCCCAGGCCCGTCCTGCGGTTGCAACAAGATCTTGTCATTCCAGGTCTTGGTTTCCTTCGAGGAAGTGGCCGTGCTCCTTTCCCGAGAGGAGTGGGGCCATCTGGGCCCTGCTCAGAAGGGACTCTACAGGGATGTGATGCTGGAAACCTATGGTCTCGCTGGGTGAGGCTCTTCCCAGGAGCTCAGCTCTGGGCTTCCTGCTCCACAAATGGCCCTGGGGACTGGGACTGGGGCTGGGCTCAAGGCTCAGAGGCTTCTCACCCCCTGGGCCCAGACATGGGGCATTTGTGACCCTGGGCCCAGGCAGGCCTGGTCTGGGCAGAGGAGGGGACAGGTGGTGCCAGGGACTCCCCTGAGTTCTTTGTAGGAAGTATGGAAGGAGAACATTATTCATTGAACGCCAAGTATATTCATATCCCCTCAGTTAATCTTCATGCATCTTCGAGGTTGGTGGTAGGATACATCGTTGATAGGTGAACCTGAGGCTGACAAATACCACTTTATTAAGTTCACACAAGCTGTCAGGGCAGATCTGGGATTTGCATCCATTTGGCTTCAGAGCCCTGCTTTATACCTGCCTTATACTTAGTCTGCTGTACAGCAACACCTCCTCTACCATGAGTCTTCTGCCATGATGTGTTCAAGCCCCACGTCTGTCCCTTATCTGTGACCCCAGAAGAGCTGGGTTTGACTCTTCTTCAGCTGGGATAGAGGCCTACATCTGTGTCCATGCTTTGGAGACCAGGTGGCAGGCAAGGTCATGACAGCACACAGACGCTGCCCATAGGGCCATCCTGCCCTGGACCTGGATGAGTTGTCAGTCTCGCTTTCTTTCTCTGGAGCAGGACTTGAAGGTTCCAAACCTGATGTCATCTCCAAGCTGGAGCAGGGGGAAGAGCCATGGGCCCCACACTCACCAAGAATTGAGGGAAGCTGGATTTGGAGACGCAGGCATGCAGGTGAGTCTGCAGGAACACCCCCACGCTCTCGTGCCCCTGCTGGCAGGTGCCACCACTTCACCAGGCCAAATTGCGTCACCACCAGAGCTTTGCTTTCCTTCTCCATCTTTTTTCTCTTCTTTTCTCTTTTTTGCTCTTAATGGCCCCTATGCTGTGCCCCTGAATGGGGTCATGTTTACCTTACATTAGAAGATGCTCTTTCAGTTCCTGAAAAGAGCTCAGGTGTCTCCCTGGCAGCTGCCTCCCTACCCTGGCTGCCTCTCAGTCGTTTCCATGTCACCCAGTCCTCAGGTCTTGCTGGTCAGCTCTGCCTTGGCTGCTGGAGACACCACTTGGAGAGTCCACCTGGAGGCTTGCCATCCTGCCCAGACTCTCACCCCTGCTGTTCACTCAGAGTTCCCAGGCTGATTCTGGGCTTTGGAGAAACGCGTGACTTAGGGCTGCTTCTTGTGTAGTGAAGGATTTGGGCATGTACGTAGTAAGCGTAGCAGAGTTCCTGTGCTCTTTGCTGCATGGCAGCTAACATTGCCTGGCCTGTTGTGCATTCCTAGCACTGTGCTGGCACAGTGAACTTACACAATCCTCCAGCATCCCTGCAGAGTCGGTGCTCAGGAAAATGAGGCACAGAGAGGTTCAGTTGCTAGCCCGAGGTCGCACAGCCAGCCAGGGACAGAGGTGAGTTGGATCTCTGGTGGACTGGCTCCCTACCACACGCCTTTTTTTTTCTTTTTAAAAACAGCTTTTTAAAGGTATAATTAGCATATAATATGCTAGGCATATTTTTTTAACTCTTTTAAATAAATTTATCTTACTTATTTTTGGCTGCTTCGGGTCTTCGTTGCTGCGAGCAGGCTTTCTCTAGTTGCAGCAAGCAGGGGCTACTCTTCGTCGCAGTGCACAGGCTTCTCGTTGCAGTGGCTTCTCTTGTTGTGGAGCACAGGCTCTAGGTGCGCGGGCTTCAATAGTTGTGGCGTGCGGGCTCAGTTGTTCCGCAGCATGGGATCTTCCTGGACCAGGGCTCGAACCTGTGTTCCCTGCCTTGGCAAGCAGATTTTTTTTTTTTTTTTTTAATAAGTGGTGGTAGGAGTTTATTTATTTATTTATTTTTGCTGTGTTGGGTCTTCGTTTCTGTGCGAGGGCTTTCTCTAGTTGTGGCAAGTGGCGGCCACTCTTCATCGTGGTGTGCGGGCCTCTTACTATCACGGCCTCTCTTGTTGCAGAGCACAGGCTCCAGACACTCAGGCTCAGTAGTTGTGGCTCACAGGCCTAGTTGCTCCATGGCATGTGGGATCCTCCCAGACCAGGGCTCGAACCTGTGTCCCCTGCATTAACAGGCAGATTCTCAACCACTGCGCCACCAGGGAAGCCCCGGCAGGCAGATTCTTAACCGCTGCGCCACCAAGGAAGTCCCAGAGACGTTGCTTCTTGACTCATAGATCACTCTGTTCTGTGGTCTCTTTTTTTGTCACGTTCTTCACTCTGTTTCGTACCTGGTGAAATAGCACCTCTTGACAAGGATCATCTTTTTAGACTCTAGTCCCAGGATGTTGAAAACTCTTAACTCCTCAGATACTCCTGACAGAAGCCACAGGAATTCAGGACCTTTACCATCTGCAACCTGCCCCTTCAGGCTGCTCCTAGGTTTCTAGAATGAAGTATTGTTTGCTTTTTACTTTTCAGACTTGAATGGTAAAAATCAGTCCCTTTGAAGCACTGGGCATAGTTCTGCAAAGACGACTTAGCCCAGTGTTAGATCCCACCCAGTTAATATTTTCAGCTCAGTCTCTCTGTTCTGGCTAAACAGTCTGGAAGTGCCAGCTCTAATAATAACCACTGTTTACAAAAGAGAGAGTCCATTGTGCTTTTGCGGTCTCTCAAAACTGTGAGAGGCTACCCTCTCACAGTTCTCACCAGGTTGTCCTTCCACTGGTCTTTGTAGCCACATGATTCAGTGCTTTTGGCTGGGTGGTTTTGTTTTTTACAAAGTTTCAGGTACTTTTATCCATTGGGAACATGTGGTATGGACTGTTGTACACATTTGGCTTTTTTGCCTTGTGCTATACCTGCTATTTGAATGGGTAGGTTGCTTCTTTGTTTCTATTTTTCTCTATTTTCCGTGATTTACTTCTGTGAAACCAAGTTGTCCAGATCAAATCATTTTTCCCATAATGTGTTACTCAGTATACCCTTCATTCGTTATAAATCATTCACGATACATTTATTTTTCAACAAATGTTTGAATGCCTCTTATGTATAAGCCATGGAAGATGCCTTTTTTGCGGAGTGTGCAGCAGTGACATCAGTGTAGGTGCTGACCGTCCAAGCCTCCATTGCTGACTTCACCATCTCCCTCCTTGCCTTCATTTTTTTTTTTTTTTTTTTTTGATGTGGACCATTTTTTTTTAAGTCTTTATTGAAGTTGTTACAATATTGCTTCTGTTTATGTTTTGGTTTGAGGCATGTGGGATCTGAGCTCCCTGACCAGGGATGGAACCCTCACCCCCTGCATTGGAAGGTGAAGTCCTAACCATTGGACCACCAGGGAAGTCCCCCCTCCTCACCTTCTGAGGGTGCCTCTCCCTCAGGTCACGCCTCGAGGTTCCTGCTCCATCTGTGCCTGGTTAGCCCATCTGAAATGGAGGCATTTCACCTTGGGTTTCTTCCCTCCCTCCCTCCTTCCCTGCTTCCTTCCCACACCAGCTTTCATTGCTCTGAGAGCATGCTTCTCTCTCCTCACCTTCTCTTTTCTCTTCCCAGTAAGGTCATTTTTGGTTTTGCATTCTGAAAATCCAAATCCTCCTAGGAGATAATTGTTTCATATAAATGTTTCTATTTATGCTCTAAGTATTTCCCATAGTAAAACATGAGTAACTCTTTTTTTTTTTTTTTTTTTTTTAGGTTATGTCTCTAGGAAGGAAAAGAAAGAATTGACTCCAAAGCAGGAAATTTCTGAAGAAATGGAATCCCAGAGAACAAAATTAGAAGAGCATGTAAGGAATATTTCCAAGGAATCTGATTTTGAAGAGATGACTAAAACTGAGGGAAAGCTAAAGAATTGCTGGGGGAAATATGCAGTGGAGGGACTTCAGAAGGATTTCCCCCAGAAGAGTAATTTCAGGCCAGTGACAGTGACACATGTGAAAACCCCTTGGGGGAAAGAGGTCCGAAATTCAGTGCAGCTGAGGTAAACTGCGCGGCAGACGCAAGTTCCGTCAGGAACTGCAGGCTGTCTTCAGGGAAGAGTCTCCACCAGAGTGTGTCATGTGTAGAAAACTTCCAAACGAGTAAGGACCTCACTAACCTCCAAAGTTTCTGTGTAGGAGAACAAGCCTGTCAGGCAGATGTGTTTGTGAAAATGCCCAGGCAGAGTTCAGTTTTCAGTGAGAACCGGAGGATTAACAATCTAGAAAAAGCCTTTGAAAAGTGTGCTGTGTATGGAATAGCTTTTGGTCAGAGCAGAGCTGTCATTCAGCACCGGAGAATTCACAGTGGAGAGAAGCCCTGCAGGTGTGAGGAAGGTGGCAGAGCTTCCCATGCCCGTCCCTACGCCATGCAGCACTGTAACACTTACACTGGAGAAAGAGCCTGTGAGGCTAACGAATGTGAGAAAGCTCTTAGCACGTGTCCGTCTTACATTCAGCATTGTAAAGTTCACACTGGGGTGAAGCCCCATGAGTGCAGTCAGTGTGGAAAAGCCTTTAGTCATAACTCTAACCTGATCCATCATCAGAGAGTGCATAGTGCAGAGAAGCCGTACGTGTGTGTGGAATGTGGAAAAGCCTTCCGGAGACAGTCACATCTCACTCAGCATAAGAGAACCCATTCTGGAGAGAAACCCCATGACTGTGCTGAGTGCGGCAAAGCCTTCAGCACACGATTGTCTCTCATTCAACATCAGAGAACTCACACAGGAGAAAAACCCTATGAGTGTAACGAATGTGGAAAATTCTTTAGCCTGAACCGAACCCTTATTGTTCATCAGAGAATCCACGCTGGAGAGAAACCCTATAGGTGTAATGAATGTGGAAAATCCTTCAGTCAGCGCTCACAAGTTATTCAACATAAGAGGGTTCACACTGGAGAGAAGCCTTATATCTGCAATGAGTGTGGGAAATCCTTCAGTGCTCGCCTGTCCCTCATCCAGCATCAGAGAATTCACACTGGAGAGAAACCTTATGGGTGTAATGAGTGTGGGAAAACCTTCAGTCAAAAGGGACACCTTATTCAGCATCAGCGAATTCACACTGGAGAGAAGCCCTATGAGTGTAATGAGTGTGGAAAAGCTTTCAGCCAGAGTTTTAATCTCATTCACCATCAAAGGACACACAATGGCGAGAGGCCCTACGAGTGTAACGAGTGTGACAAAGCCTTCAGTGTTCTCTCCTCCCTTGTCCAGCATCAGAGAGTGCACAACGGAGAGAAGCCCTACGAGTGCCACAGCTGTGGGAAGGCCTTTAGTCAGGGATCACACCTAATCCAGCACCAGAGGAGTCACACTGGAGAGAAGCCCTATGAGTGTAGCGAGTGTGGGAAAACCTTTGGACAGATATCCACCCTAATTAAGCATGAGAGGACACACAACGGGGAGAAGCCCTATGAGTGCGGTGACTGTGGGAAAGCTTTCAGCCAGGGTGCACACCTCATCTGCCATCGAAGAATTCACACTGGGGAGAGCCCTTACATGTGTAGTGACTGTGGGAAGGCCTTCAACGTCCGCTCCTCCCTCATTCAGCATCTCAGGGTTCACACCGGCGACAAGCCTTATGAGTGCAGTGAGTGTGGCAAGGCCTTCAGCCAGCATTCACAGTTTATTCAGCATCAGAGGGTTTACACTGGAGAGAAACCCTACATGTGCAGTGAATGTGAGAAATCAGTCAGTGCACACTTGTCCCTTATCCAACACCAGAGAATTCACACTGGAGAGAAGCCCTATAAATGCATTGAATGTCAAAAATCCTTCCGACAAAGCTCTCACCTCATTCGACATCAGAGAATCCACAGTGGAGAGCGACCTTACATGTGTAGTAGATGTGGGAAAACTTACAACCAGAGAATATCTCTTATTAGTCATGAGAAAGTTCACAGACTCCACGGTGGAGAGCAAGCCCGTCGGCGTGACGAGTATGGGCAGCTCTTTGGCGCACAGGCAGCATTCATGCAGCACCGGAAGGTTTACAGTGGAGAGTGACTCACTCTGTCTGATACGTTCTTCACAGTTTTACAGCAGGAGAGTTCTACTGATAAGAAAGCTCACTTTATGACTTTCCTTTTGGAAATTCAGCTCTTAAGGAATTAAACTATCTCCCAATATGCTGCTCACTGAAGGCAGGCTGCTGAATTATGTGGTAAACGTTCCAAGGTAACATGCCTTCCCTCAGACCCAGAGGATGGCTCTCTGCTTGGGTGTTTTAAATGAATGCAACTTAAATATACTTTCCTAGATCATGTTTTTATAGCACCAGACCTTAGTGTACAATTATGTGTTTCATTTGGCCCCTGTCTTTCTTTTCTTTCCTCTTCATCATCTGTTTCAGCTTCAGGAAAAGTAACTGGGATCCTTGGACTTTTGAGTGTGATGGAACTGGGTTGGGGTTTTCTTATTTGTTTGTTTGTAGGGCCTTTTCAAAATGTTTTTGTTTTATTGTGAGGGGTATGATACCTTTAACTTCAAAGGGGTTGTCCCTTTTCAGCATCCGGTAATCCACAGAGGTGAGAAGGCATATGAGTATAAGCAGAGTTTGTTAAGGAGTGAGGTGAGGCTTGTGTGTAGCTTCAAACTGTTGAGATCGTGCTAGGAAGTCAGGTGACTCATGTAAACTGGCGTTTCCTACAGGGTAATTTGAAAACAAAAAACCCCATGAACTGGAGGGGTGGAATAGGCATAAAGTAGACCCAGGCTGGCGTGGGACCCGGGACACAGCTTACAGATTCTGTTGGTATATTCTAGATCCACTTCTGAGGGAGAGGAGGTGAGTGGTTGGAGCTGTTGCCTTTCACTGGGCGGCCTCGCACTCAGCTGACTCTGGTGAGGAAGGCAGGCCCTCCTGCTGCCAGAGGACAGGACTCCAGGTGAGGCAGGGGCATGGCATTAAGCACCTTTTCGTGGGTGGGTTATTGTGCAGGCTGTTGCCGGCCTTGGAGCCCTGTCTGCGTGCTGAGGACAGGCCTTTGTCCCTCCCGGGAGCTGTATTCGTCAGTGCTGTCTCAGGGCCCGTGGCCCTCCCACCTGATGCTTGAGGTGATGCTCAACATCCTGGGAGCTGATTTCCTGAGCACAGTCTTCAGAGTGGCTGCCCCTGGTTCATCGCCTGTGGTTCACTCCAGTGTCCTCAGAACCCCACCCTCCAGAAGTTTCTATGGCACTTCCTTCTGTTTTTGTGGAGGAAAGATTAGCATCCCAATGGGCTGGAAAAGGGTTATAAATATGAGAGATTCAGCAGAAGGAGTCTGTGAGAGACAGTCCTAGAAACAAATCTGGCAATTGAAGGTGGCTGTTGAGAGTCTGATGAGAAGCTGGTACCATGTGTGAACCCTTGAGAAGGGACTAACAAGATCTGGCACGGGCTGTAGTGGGATGGCGCTTTATGAATAAGGCAGGGCAAGAATGGAGTGAGAGAGGAGCAGTGAATTGCTTAATAGCTGGACATTCTATTCCTTGATAGTATCCTTTTCAATAATAAGTTTATTCCTATTTTCCTGCTTTATTAAAGAAACTTTCTCTTAGAAGTTAACTTACCTTTTTTCCTTATGTTGACTTGACTTATGGCTCAGGCCTTATTTTCCAGGCTCTTGTCTGTATAGCAGTAGTATTGGTCTTTACTCGTTGTAGAATTTTGAGGAGCTGATTGAAAAATCTGCCTCTTAATGATACTTCTCCTAAGCACACTTCACCACAAATAGCTTTGACATTTTTTAAAACTGGAATACACTGTGATAATAATGGTTGTCACGTGCTAAACAAAAATTCTGATTGAGTCAACAAACCTTTACCTTTTTACCTGAGTATGTGCGAGGCACTGTGATGAATGCTTCTCCTGGGTTTTCTCATTTAATCCTCACATCACCTCAGTGAAGTAGGTACTTTTATTAACCCTGTTTCACAATGAGCCTGAGGCGCAGAGAAGCTGCTCGGGGGCGGCTCTGGTACCACATGGCCCTGCCGCCCACAGCCGTGGATCCCCCACTGGGCGCCTGCCCCAGGCCCACACCCGCTGCACCCCCGGCACCCCAGGCAGGGAGCTTGCAGTCCTGAGGCTGACCCATCGGACTAGTTCTGGCCCATTGAAGTTGTATGTTTCACGTAGTGTGGTCTGGTGGGTCTTCTAGATGTGTTATCAGTGAAGGGGAATGGGAAGATGGTCCAGAGTCGGGAGCCTCTGGCTTGTGACTTCACTAATCATTGCCTGATCGCCGTGTTCCAAAAAGAGAGGGCATGTCTGTCTTTTCCTGAGGTGACTGGACACCTTAGTCTCCTGAGCTGTGTCAGAAGCTCCTCCCAGGGCTCTCCTGGCTTCAGTCTGAGATAGGGCCTTGGAGCTTTTTATCCAGTTACAACTTCTGCTTGTAGAGAAAGAACTTCTGGGAAGGAAGAAAAAGAAATTCCCTGTTCTTGCTCCAAGGATCTCCTTGGCATCCTTTCAAGAGACAAAAGGACTCGGAAGCTGTGGCAGTGTCTTCCTCGAGGCCATATAATTAGAATGCTAAATCGGGAGGAAATATGTGGGGTTTTTTTCTTTATACATTCATCTTTACATACGGTGGACAGTTTACTTAATTGAGAACCTCAACTTTTATTCTAATTCTCTGTTTTAGGTTGTGTGGCTAAAACGTCTTTATGAGTAATTCCTGCAGTGAGTTTGGATTACGTTTTAGTTTGCAGTTAAATGTTTTACCCAAATTGTACTGAATTTTATTTACATGGCTAATGTTGTCTGTCTCAGTCATAAATATCCCTGTTAGCCAGTCTTACCTAGCTGGGTGATGGCATTCGTATTGGTTGCAGCCAGACTGTCTCCTGACGGTTCGAAGCCTCTCTGCGCTGCGTGGTGAGGAGCACAGGGCGCCCATCCACCTGGTGCCGCCTGAAGTCTAAACCCAGTCGATTGCCTGCGGTTGAGAAGGGCATTTTGGTTTCCCCAGCTGATGCGAAGAAGCTGTTTCTAAAGGAGTTTTGTGACAGTGCCAGCAGATGTACAACCTTCCAAAATCCCCCCTGTGGCCCGGGCTTTCATCACCTGAAAGGTACTAGAAACAGGGAGATGGACAGTGGCCAGGACAGTTTTGACATGCAGGAGGTTGAGCTCTGGTCAGCAGACATCGTACCATCTGTCTAGTACTCATCCCGAAGACGCCCCTATTCCTGCTGCTTTATTTGGTCGGGCTCGACACCCTCACACGGGGAAGAATAAGGATATTTTCAGGTCCCCCTGGAGCCGCTGTTCTGGTGAGGTGACAGGTGTTCTCTCTCACCTACCTGCTGCACAGCAGGTGGGTGAAGTCTCCTGCCTTAGATCTCCATGTATTGGTTGTTCTTGCCACAGGCTGTGTGGGATTATGACTGGAAGGAACTCAGGGCAGTTAATACTTGGAGGAAGACATTGTTTACTACTCATTGAACTAGGAGAGTTGGTTGCAGTTTGGATGGTCTGCTCCCCATGAAATACTTTTATAGCCTAACTGGACTCGGGGGCCAGACATTGGCAGGAGCTGGGGTTGGTGTGGGGGTGTTGAGAAGGGCCCCTACCTTCAAGCTTGTGCGGCAGGAGCTGCCCAAGGACTCAGCCTTCCTGGCAGGCAGCCGTCACCATGAGGGTGTGGGTCATGGGGCCCAGCCAGGACCTGCTCCCTGCGTGGGTAGGAGTGTCATGTTTGTAAATCCAGAGTTGTTTTGTTAGTTCTGGTGTCTGCCTATTGCCAGAACATGGGATTATTAGGTAAAATTCCCAGAGACTTCGGGCGGCTTTGCTGTCAGGAGAAAGGACGCCCCAGACAGTGGGGACAGGTGCTGAGGGGTCACAGGAGCCCCTCACTTTTCCTGTGTCTGCCTGTCTTACGGTATTTCCTCTGATGCCTTGGTGTGGTGGACTCCTGAGGATGACCCATGTCCTTGACCTCCACCACTAGCTCTTGAACCACAACTGAAGGTGTGAATCATAAGGGGACCAAGATCTGCTCTTTCTGCTGTAAAAGATGGTCTGCCCTGAAGTGCCTGTTAATGTGTTGTGTGTTCCCCTGCCAGTCCTACTGGTTTATCATGTGTAGTTGACATTTCTTCTTTCCCCACCAATTCTAGGTTTTACTTGAGTTTCATGAGTTTATTCACAAGCGTTGAAAGGTAGCGGGTGGATTCCATTACTGCTTATGTTCATGCAAGAGTGGGTGGCAAGTGACCCAAGCTGCTGCCTTGAGTCTGAGGACCTGAGTTTCCAGGCAGCGGGACTGCACTGGGACTTTTTCACTTTAACGCTGCATACGTGCAGCATATTCTGTGTATCTGAAGATGGGACCAGAAGAAAATTGCAGGATGGAAGTTGGAGGGGTTAGTTGTGGGCACTAGGGCTCCTAGTTTTAAGTAACAGACACCTTCTTAAGACAACCTGAGCAAAGAAGGGAGCACCATCTGTCAGGATCCAGGGAGATCTTATGGGACCCCAGGTAAGGAAACAGCTGGAGTCAGGAACTGGAAAGGTTTCTGGACTTCCCACCCCTGGATTGTGTCCTGGTTTCCCTGCAGACCTGCCTTCTCAGTTTAATAGTGCACTGGGCTGAAAAAATGGCTGCCACCACAGTTACTGGGTTCACATCTGCTTCTTCCAAGAGACCTGCCAGAATAAGGCTGGGAACTTAGTATTTTAATTCATATTCTAAGGAGAGGATGCTGTCCATTCTCTGGTCTGGTGTCCATTCATGTACCCATAAACCTGTGGGACTCCAATGAATGTGGCCATGGGTGCAGAGTTTGGGGAATGGACTCTGGCCCACCTGGGTTGGATGTCAACACCTGTCCAGTTGGCTGTTTCCAGAGGGGCAGGATGGCTGCTGGGGCTACTGTATTTGTTGAGTGGACAAGAGCAGATCCTTGAATAGGGCGTGGGGGGCATTAGAAGGCCATGTAGGTAGTGATCTAGGAAAGGGAAAGCTGGAGGACAGGAGGGCCTTGTGAATGGGAAAGGGGCTGGAAAGGAACCTACTGCTCTTAGCAGAACTTACAAGCCCCCAACCAGCACCAGGCTTTATGGGAGAAATAGGCACCAGAATTGGCCTGGGTGAGTCCTGCCCCGACCTTAGCAACCTGCTCTTGGGACTCAGTCCTAGCAGCATCGGCTTTGGGCTTGGCCACGTCTCCAGGTGTTGGAGCATCATGCCAGGTGTGGCCTGATCTGGACAGAGGGTTAGAGTGAGCGCAGGGGGTGGGGGGAGGGGGGGAGGTCTGGGATGGTGCACAAATACGCTGACACAAGGGCACCTGGACTGAGGTTCCAAGTCCCTAAAATGTGGGCTTGGGGTGGGGGGCGTCTCAGTTGCTCCTGAGTCTGGGAGCTCTACAGAAGAGCTAGGGTTCAGCAGTTGTGTTCCAGGCCTGACTCCTGGAGACGTTCCTTCAGCAGTGGGCAGAAGTGCTGGCAGATGCCCTGTCCCTAGCATGGGGGCTGCACCACGTGGTCTAGCATCCACCCCTGCGTCGAGCCTCCAGGATTTCCTGCCTCCGCCACCAGCCTCTGCTACAAAACCTGCTAAAGCTTCTCCACTGCTCGAGGTATTCCCACAACCGACCTGTATGAAAAGATGGGCAAAGTTCATTAGTAATCGCAGGCCTGCAAAATGATATCACTATGAGGTGCCGTATTACACTCACCAGATTAGCAAAAATTAAAAGTTTGATGACGGCAAGTGTTGCCAAAAATGTAGAGCAACAGTTATTCTCACACACTGTTGATAGGAGTGAAGTTGGAACAACACACTGGAAAGTGCTCCGGCACTGTTAACAAAGATGCAGATAGCCCACAACCCAATTCCACTCCTACACATACACACAGCAGAGACTTGCGTGAAAACCAGATGTGTCCCAAAATGCTCATAGCAGCCGTGTTTGTAATAGCAATACCTGATAACAATCTAATGTAGGTGGAGAGAAGACAAAAGGTTTTATTCATACATACAATGGAAAACTTTATCAGAGTGAATTACCCTCAGCTACCCGCCTCAACATTCTTGAGCTGTCACCTTGCAGTGGAATGTGGGTTTTCCTAAATACACACCAATTTTGATTGCTTCTAGCAACTGAACCCCAGCGTACCCAGGGGATGAGTGCAGTTTGACCTGAGAGGGAATGCCTCATAGCAAAGGATGGCAAGACTTTGTCAGTTTACTATCAACAGAAACCTGGGTAATGTAAATGGGAATAGATTCTAGGGCTGTTAGACTAGAGGAGAGAATGTACTGAATTTGTTACATGGCAGATGGCTAATTCAGGGAGCTATCTCAGCAGTGACTGGCTGACGGAAGTCTGCATGCGGTGTGGCCTGCATTGATGAGGCTGGTATGTCAGATCTGCCTGAATTCACAGTGCAGGACAGTCAGAGGCTCGGGCGACGGGAATGCTGGAGTGGCTGCTGTGGGACCTGCCCACTCACCCCTGCCTGTGTCCTCCAGGAGAGCCTAGGCTTTGAGAAATGCGTTGGTGAGGGGGGTGCCACCATCCATGAAAGACTACAGTGGCTATTTTCTGTAGGCTGGGAATGATGGTAAGAGGGGCTGTCATGAAAATGGTTTCCATGCTCAGTGGGGGTGGTCAAATAGCAGACAGTAGCATGTAACCCCTTCAAAGACAGGGCAGTCATGTCACTGTAACAGGCCCAGGGCCAGAGAAGTAATAGAATTGTTTGACCACATGTTTTGGCCCTGGATAATGGTGGTGATGGCTGAAATAAGTAGGCAGACTACTAAAGGTTATATCAATATTAGTGAAAAAAACATTAAATCTGGTGAAAAGACACCTGAACCTCATGAAAAAAGAAGAGGCAAGCTTTCCCTTGGGGAAAGACCCTGATACTCTCCCCAAAATTTATACTATGTTTTATTCTCTCCCCCAAAGGGAATATGGCTATTTGATGGGGTAACTACATCAGAGGACAGGAAATACCCACACTTTTCAAGGATGTGAAAGTAGAAATTAGCTCGGACTCAGAAAGAAAAAGTCTGGTAAACTGTTCATCAGGCTAGAATAACAGACACAGATAAAAAAAAACAGCTTCAGAGTTAATAGGAAACAATATTTCTCCCAAAGAGATGTGCAGCTACAAAATGTAACATTCTACCTCTGCTTTCTTGCTCGTGGAGAAACTTTATTCTATAACATCGGAAAGTGTTAGAAACGACATCAAGAATGAAACACCCCACTCGGTGGATCTAAGTCACTGATGCAGAGGAGCAGCCTTGCTTTGCAGCTGGAATCAGATGAGTTTTGGACACCACGTTCCACATCTAAATTTTGTGGTTTCCCAGGAAACAGGAGCTTAGGTCCATTTCACAGTCCAGACCTGAGGATGACCCACGATGACTCAGCCCTGCCTTGCCTCCCCATCAAGACACTGCTCCGCTTAGATTTCACCTAAACTCCACCCCTCCCCAAGTCCTGTAACAACTCTGTTTTCCTTTCTTTGGTGAGACACTTGCCGTTCATGTGTTTGTCGCCCTCACTGTAATGGGTCTATAACCCTGACTTTGTCAGAGTATAAGTGGTCTGAGGTTGATTGGGCTATGGCAGGGGTTACTGGACTCTGGCTCTGCATTGATGTTAATTCAAAATCTTGTTCAGCAGCCAGTGTAGGAGCTTAGGGAGTCAACGGGCAAATGAAGTTTTAGCTCAGGACCATCTCATGGTGGCATTGGAGGGACCCAAACATCACCCCATGGTATTTCCCCAGATCAAGAATACATAGGAGGGGTACAGCCACTGACCATGTCAGAATCCTCAAGTGAGTTCTCTGGCTCCCGCAGCGAGGGCTGTTGTGACAGGGATGTTTGGACTCGACAGATCAGGAGGGGGGTCCAGATCCCCCCTTGCGTACCGGATTACTCTGAGCAAACTCAGCTCTCAGACTGTGCTTGTGGGCAAAATGGGGATAAAAATACCAGTCTCTGAAGGAGTACTGGGGGATTAGGTAGAACCACGTGTACAGAGTAACCAGTGTGCTGCTCAGAGCACAGCAGGGGCACAGCAAAGCCGGCTCTCCCTGCCACCCTTGGCAGAGCAGCAAGAACGGTAGCAAGAGCATATCGCCTTTGGAGAGGGCCCTGGGTAATAGTCCTGCCTCTACCTCACGGGCCTGTTTTCTCATTTGTAAAACAGAAGAGGGGGTGGGGGTGGGGGTGGGGGGCAACTCGTATTACAGAGAGATTTATGGGTGAGAACCCATGGAACATTGTGGCATCATTTTTCCCCAAAGAGCACTCTCTTACCTTAACAGAGAACTAGTATCGTTGATTCGTGGGTTCATGTAATCACAAACATATAATTTTTGTGAGTATGGTTCTAGATGCTGGGGACAGAGCCATGAATGAAACAAAATCCCTGCCCTCACAGAGCATACATTCTAGCATGGGAGAAAGATGGTGAGCAGGTAAATGGATGGTGGTGAATGCTCCAACATTCTGTTTTTCTATGAAGAAAAATAGAGGGGGGAAGGGAGTAGAATAGCTGGGCATGGAACAGAAGAAGTAAGGTATCCTTTCCATCTACTACGGCTGAAGGAACACCTCAGGAAGCTCTCATCTTAGAAGAATACAGCAAGTAGCTGCAGGGCCCGGGTCCCCAAGCCCTGCAGGCTGGGTGCCCTGGGATGGGCACAGTTGTTTTCCCCTCAACACTGGGGGGCCTGCTTGAGGGTGGGGACTGGTCTTTATTTGCTTCCATATCCTAAGCATTTCATGTAGACCAGTGGTCACTGCGTGTTTCAAACACTGGCCAACCATGGAGAAATCTCAAGTCACTCGTTCCCCACCTCTTACTTCCAACTCCACACCCTTGGGAAGAAGTTAGGGGATCAGATTTCCGTGTTGGGGATCACAGGCTTTGATCTAGTGCACCCAGGCTCCAAGGACTGACAGCTCCCCTAGGTCCCAGAAGCTAAGGGAGAACAGGGCAGTGGGAGGGAGCGCAGGCTGCCCAGAACCCACCTCTATCAGATCCTCCCTGAGGCAGCTGACCTGCTGTTCTTCCGCATGGCATTTATTGTGAGAAAAACTAGAGAACCAGGCTATGGCAGCCCTGAGACCCAGGAAGCAACAGAGAATCAGCGTGGAAGCCGGGAGCCTCACGGAGCTTCCATTCAACCCACGCGTTCATTCTCACACCTCCAGGTGCTTGGCCCGTAAAGCCCTGGGGGAGGTGGGAGAGGGGCCGGAGCCAGGCTGTCTCAGGTGTGCCCACGTGTGGGCGGCAAGTGCAGACGGTCTTCTGTGACATCCCGAACCAAAAGAGCCAGGGCCAGTCTAGCAGTGAGGCTGGGTAAGGTCAGCAGGAAGGGCGTGGAGGGCAGTGAGCTGAGGGGAGTCCGCATGAGGGCATGAAGCACGGGCCCCAAGGTCTGAGAGACACAGTGCATGCACCTGCAGTGAGGCTTTGGGGCGAGCACAGGAGGGCTGCTGGGGAGCCGGAGTCTAGTCCTCAAAATGTGGGGCTGCTTGAAGAGAGCATGGTGTTGGCCACTGGGAACACTTGAGGCCCCAGGTGTAGAATGGGGTGCCCTGGAGAGGAGCGGTGGAGCTGCTGCTGGCACAGTGAGGGAGCCAACTCTGCAGTGTTAAAGCAGTGAGGGGCCTCCGCAGGATGGAGCCATGGGGAGCGAGCAGTGACCCCCCAGGGTCGCATCAAGAAGGCTCCAGAGGGTTTCCCTGGTGGTGCAGTGGTTGAGAGTCCGCCTGCCGATGCAGGGGACACGGGTTCATGCCCCGGTCCGGGAAGATCCCACATGCCACGGAGCGGCTGGGCCCGTGAGCCATGGCCGCTGAGCCTGCGTGTCCGGAGCCTGTGCTCCGCGATGGGAGAGGCCACAGCAGTGAGAGGCCCGCGTACCGCAAAAAAAAAAAAAAAAAAAAAAAGAAAGAAAGAAGAAAGAGAGAAGGCTCCAGAGAACACCCGCAAGGCATCAGTTGGCCACTATTTGGCCTGTTAAAACCATGGTGATGGGCTCTCCCTTTGAAACCGAGAAGGTGGCCCTGATGATGCCTGAATCGCCTTTACGACCATTCTTCCCATGTCTTGCAGAAAAGTGCACGTCATAGCCAAATAGCTCTATGGTTCAGTCCTGCGGGATCTCAGAAGTGTTTCTGCTCATATAATCCCATAACCTCTTTACTGAGTAATAACCTAGCTACACCCGTGGTGTCCTCTTCCAAACGTACTTTCTAATTTTTTGCAATATGGACAGGCTGAGAATTTTCCAAATCTTTACATTCTAGTTCCTTTTTGCTTAACAATGCCTCTTCAATTCACTTCACTCCTCTCACATTTTACTCTAAGAGTCACTCCTTCAACACTTTGCTTATAAATCATCTCAGCTAGGGACTTCCCTGGTGGTCCAGTGGTTAAGACTCCATACTCCCAAAGCAGGGGGCCCAGGTTTGACCCCTGGTCAGGAAACTAGATCCCACATGCCACATCTAAGAGCCCACATGCCGCTACTAAAGATCCCGTGTGCCGCAACTAAGACCCAGTGCAGCCAAATAAATATTAAAAAAAAATCTCCTCAGCTAAAAATCCAGTTTTATTGCTCAAGTTCTACTTTCCACAAACACCATTCAGCCAACTTCTTTGCCGCTTTATAACCACGGTCACCTTTCTTCAAATTTCCGATAACATGTTCCTCTTTTCCATTTGAGGCCTCACCAGAATGGCCTCTACTGTCCATATTTCTACCGACAGTCTATACGTGATTACTTATGTTTTCTCCAAGAAGACGGGGCCTCCCTCTACAGCCCTCCTCTTTCCTTCTGTGTTCTCCCCAGGGCTGCCCTTCACATCCACACTCCTTGCTTGCACCCCAGGACTCCCAGCCTTGACCCACCACCCAGTTCCAAGGCACCTTCCACATTTTTAGACATTTGTCACTCAGCACTCCTTGGCACAAAAATCTCTATGAGTCAGCTTGGGCTATCGTATCATGACACTGTTGACCAGTTGGCTTGAAAAATAGGAATTTTTGACTGGGAAGTCCAAGATCAAGGTGGTAGGCAATTCAGTTCCCTGGCGAGGGCTCTTTTCCTGGTTTGCAATCTGACACCTTCTTACTGTCTTCACATGGGGCGGGGGTGGGGGGAAACAGGCCAGAGAGCACCCTGGAGCTCAAAGGCTCTGGTCTCTTCCTCTTCGTATAAGGACACTAGTCCCGTCAATGGCCCCGCCCACATGACCTCATCTAACCCTAATTACCTCCCAGAGGTCCATCCTCCAGATACCATCACTCTGGGAAGTTAGGCTTCAACATATGAATGGAGGGAGGACACAAACATTCAGTCCATAACAACTAGTTTTGATTTCTTCTTCATTTTTTGCTTTTATCTAGTTTTATGTTTTGGTTTTGTTTTTTAGCAATCAACCATTTAACAGAAATTTTCAGGCTTCACGATAGAGTTTGTCTTGTGAAAAGCAATTTTGGATAGTTTTTCTGGCCCATTCTTATTTTCAGTTTTTTCCCCCTTTCTTTTCCTCCTAAATTTATTAAATAACTTCTTCTCAATACATTTCTTAGTGGTCTATTACGTATTACAGTAAAAACGCCACCATCTCATGAATTAGTTTAGAATTAAATGATTTTATTGCAAGGTTGATGAAAAACACTACTTTTCAGCCAATCTGAACTGTCACAGAAAAACAAAGGTAGATGTGCTGACACTGAGAGGGACAGCCAGTGCTCCTGAGGTGGTGACCACCTCAGGATTTCTAACCACCAACCCCACCCCTGACCAGAACCTGAGGCCCACTGGAGAAGGGGTTTGGGCAGAGACCTGGTCAAAGGCTCTATTATCAACCACATTCTATTCAAATGTGCTTTTCACTGGGCACATTATGGTGGGTTTTTGTCTTGGACATCTATCGGTTTTTTACTCCTTAGTTTTCTGATGTTGCTGCCTGGTTTTGTGTTGACTGTGTTATTTTCCCCTGTGGTGGACATGCAGAGCCTGCTCGTTCTTCCTGACTGTCTTTGCATTCTCCCTTGTCCTTTTCAGACATGAAATTTTACCTGACACTTGCCCATCCAAGCAAAGGTGATGTTTCCAAGTTGCAATGCTGTGAGATGTGGCATGTGGGTCACAGGCAGAAGGGGTACATGCGTCTTCAAGGTGTCACCTTGTCCTGTTCCCACTGGCTGAAATGGTGACTGAGCTCTGGGCAGGGTGGAGCCCTCAGGTAGAAGGGGCCTGTGCCCCTCTATCTTCAAGAGGACAGCCACCACAGCCATGTGGTCTATCACAGGAGACAGAAACAGCCCTCTGCCTCACTGAAGCCAATGTTAGTTTTGAGCCTCTTTACATAAGCTGAGCTTTATTCTAACTAATCCAGTACTTGATACCTGGCAGTAGGTAGGTGCTGAAACAGAACCTACTACATGTGCAGTTGGCTTAATGATCAGGCAGTGAGGGCAGAGGTGTTACAGGTGGAAAGCTGGTGACCCTTGCTATGCATGGAAAAGTATTTGGTATGAATGACCCTTGCTTATGATGTATTAGGAGTAGACAACGTGTGACTGAAACTATAACCCTAGAGAAATTGGTTCAGAATTGTTTGGAATGTTGGCAAGGGTTGGTTACTTCTTGCCACTTTCAACAGAGCCCTCCTAGAGAGACTCAGGCTGCAGGAAGGCAGATGGAGGCACAGGTGGAGGAGAGCAGAGATGGACAAGGGGATTTTCCCTCTGCCTATGGCCTGTGATTTGTGCTGACCAAGTCTGGTAAGCAGGCCTGGCATTGCAGGTGGCCTCAAGGTACCTTGAGCTGGAGAGAGAGAGGAGGAGGGCAAGCATATAGAGGGCAATAAATAAAAGACAAGGGACCTCGAGCTTTAACCCGTGACTAGATGGGGCCTTTGCATGTGGAACTAAATGGAAGTATGCAGACATGAAGCTGACCCAGGCTTCCAACTGTCAGTGAGGAGGCCCCTGTAAATCTGGACAGTCCCAGCCAGGGCAGCCTATCACCTCCCTCCTCAGGTGAGCAAGAGGATGGGTCATGGACAAGGAAGGCCCCCGGAGGCCCAAGTCAGACCTGATGAGGCCCAGGGCCCATAGAGCTCCTCCTGGAGCTGAGTCTGGGTGCCGGGTGCTGTCCTGGAGCTCCTCCCTGCCAGGGAGAGGGGTTGCAGCACTCATGTGGAGTTGCCCACAGGAGACTCTGCACACCCTGCACAGAGATGAGGGCTAAAGTCACTTACACGTGTGAAATCATTGCATTTAAAATATCTACCAGGGACTTCCCTGGTGGTGCAGTGGTTAAGAATACACCTGCCTATGCAGGGGACATGGGTTCGAGCCCTTGTCTGGGAAGATCCCACATGCCGCGGAGCAACTAAGCCCGTGCGCCACAACTACTGAGCCTGTGCTTTAGAGCCCGTGAGCCTCAACTACTCAGGCCATGTGCCAAAACTACTGAAGCCTGCGTGCCTAGAGCCCTTGTTCCATAAGAGAAGCCACTGCAATGAGAAGCCCAAGCACCACAGCGAAGAGTAGCCCCCGCCACTTGCCGCAACTAGAGAAAGCCCACGCGCAGCAACGAAGACCCAATGCAGACAAAAATAAATAAATAAATAAAATAAATTTATATATATATATATATACACATACACACAGGGACTTCCCTGGCAGTCCAGTGGTTAAGACTCCACGATTCCAAAGCAGGGGGCACAGGGTCGATCCCTGATTGGGGAATAAGATCCCACATGCCGCAGCATGGCCAAAAGATTGTTTTCTAATAAATAAATAAATATTAAAAAATAAAATATCTACACAGTGTGCACAACAACCCCACATCAGACTTTTCCTTGGACCCAGCCAGCATAGTTTGGACACTGCTGTCTTTCCCATCCTCTTTCTCCACACTGCAACTTAGGTGTCAGGGGGCAGGCAACTTGCCCTTTAGTTATATGACCTGGTGGAGAGGCTGCACCTTGTCCAGAGGGACTCACCTGAGCTGCATCAGGGACTGGACAGGACTTGGGTTGTTCTCTTGGCAAGGGCTGCACACTGCTACAGCAGGTGACCACGTGGGAAGGCTGGGAGAAGCAGCTCCTTATCCCTATTGTCTGTTCTCCTCTTCCACTCCGAGTCAGCAAGCAGAAAATCCTCAGCCAAGGAACCCCGGTCCCTGATCACTGCATAGGGGAACCTGCCATACAAACTTGTGACTTTACTTGAGAGAAAAATATTTGAACCGCAAGTGCCAACCCCGGCGTCACCTAGGCTCCTAGCTCTTCCAGCCCAACAGTGTGAAGCAGTATCTCACTGTCGTTTAATTTGCATTTCTCTGATGGCTAATCAGAAGAGCATCCTTTCCATCCCAGGGTCTCAAAAATATTTCCTGTGTATTTTTCTGCTAACCTCATTTCTTTACTGTCCATTTTTAGGTCTTTAGTTCATTTAGGAGACTACCGCTGTTTGTGTTGTTAGGTAGGGGTCTGGTTTTGGTTTTCTCCATTGCGTGAGGTCATTTTCTCAACACCTTCTGCTAAACAACCCATCCTTTTGCCATTTATGGTGGCGCCACTTTTACCATCTATTAAATTCCATCTGTACAAAGTCTGACCCTGAGCTCTTTGTTGTGTCTTGAGTGCTCTTTGTTAATTCCCCAGTATTTCATAGTTTTTGTTGCTATTGTGGAAGATATTTCATTTTTTAAAATATTTGTTTATTTAGCTGCACCGGGTCTTAGTTGCGGCACTCGGGACCTTTTTTTAGTTGCGGCATGCGGGATCTAGTTCCTTGACCAGGGGTCGAAACCGGGCCCCCTGCATTGGGAGCACGGAGTCTTAACCACTGGACCGCCAGGGAAGTCCCAAGACATTTCATTTTTGTTACATTATCTGATTGGTTATTGCTGGTTCGGAGAAATGCTCCTTTTTCTAACTTCTTAAGGATAAATGCTTTTGTCTTCTTTAATAAAGAAAAAGTATTTAAGGCGATATAGTCATATATATTCTTCTCTGAAAATATTCAATGGATATTTGTATTTTACACTTTACACTGGGTTCTGTAGGTGTGAGAATGAAGTGTTTTGCTTTTCATTGCTTTATAAATAGTCTGTAATTTTCCAGCTAGTATCATTTTTGATTCAAAGGTTATGTAGATAGCGTTTCGTAAACTCCAATAGTTAAAGAGTTTGGGGAGTCAACTTTTTATTATGTATTTCTATTCTAATTTTGGTAGTTTAAAATGCATACTTTAAAATATTTGTATTCTTTATGTCTAACTGTATAATCAATTTTTGTAAATGTTCCATGGGCAGTCCCACGAAATGTACATTATCTACTTAAGGAATTTGAGTTTTTCCATCTATCTGTCAAATCATTTACTGATTGAGGGATTCAGTTTCTTCCACGTGCATCATCATGTTTTTATGAAGCAAAACCTGTTCCGATTCTAGGTACCTGTGTATCTAAGTCCCTAGTTCTCCCTGCATTTATAATCGCTTTTCTTTTTTTAGGTAGTTGCCACCCTGGTTAGTTGCACGAACCGACTCTGATCGCGGGGCTCCCGGCGGCTCCTGGCACCTCGCGGGGGTCAAGTATGGAGCCACCGAGTCGCTCGTCTTCCCGCGGTCTAGAGCGGCCACACTGGGCTGGGTTGGGCGGGTCCGAGAGCCGGAAGTCGAAGCGGGACTTCCGAGATCCGCTTAAGGGCCGAGCGGCCTGGGTCTCGCGGCCTTGCGCTCTTCCCGGAGAGGATCCCGGAGTTGGCGATTGCCGCGGTGGCGTTTCGGCGTTGCTGACCGCGCTCCCTCGTGACTCCGATGCCGCCGCGGTGGGTGCCGGCCCCGGGAGGCCTAGGCTCGATGAGCGGGGGTGCCGTAAAGGGGCGTGGGCGGGTCACAGCCATCGAGGGCCCCTCCCGGGAGGGCGTGCGAGGGGCGCCCTGCAGAGGGTGCGCGGCGGGGCCGAGCAACCCCTGACCTGGAGCCGGGCTGCGGGACCGCGTGGCGAGGCTGCTACAGTGCGACGGGCAAGTGTGCGCGAATAGTGTCCTGACGCGCGGGGTTGGGGCGGAGGAAGGGCCTCAGGAATTGCTGCGGACGTCGGAACTGTACGGAGCCGGGTGAGAAATGAATGGGGTTGTCGCTTGGCGCCAGGTGTCCTTCCTGGAGGCCCAGTCGGTGGTGGATTCGCCCTCCAGATGGAGAAGGGGCCCTGGGGATGGGGAGGAATTTATTCTCCCCCAGGGGAGTGTGACTGAGTCTGGGTCATGCCCATCCCGTGGATGCCTGCTATGGACAAGTGGCTGCTGGTCTTCATAGTTGTATCTTTGCTTAGCATCAGGTTGAGCCCTTAGCCAGGAGAATCAGCTTCCAAGCTCACTGATAGAATCCAATTCCCGAGGTTGCTTTTTCCTTGCTGACTGATCTTAGCTCTTGGAGGCCCCACTCTTTGCATATGACCCGTGCATCTGAGTCAGCAACGGCTCATGTGATTAGATTGGGTCCACCAGGATAATCCAGGCCCGTAAACTTAATTTCCTCTGCAAAATCTCTTTCGCTGTGTAGTGTAGGTTCTAGGGATAGGATGTGGACATGGGTGAGGAGGAGCCATCTGCTGCCACTGATTCAGTCTGTGTCCTCCTGGGCAAGATCCCACAAATACTGAAGTGAGAAAAACAAAATGTAAAATGAGCTTAGTTTTCGGGGCTTCCCTGGTGGCGCAGTGGTTAAGGATCCGCCTGCCAGTGCAGGGGACACAGGTTCGAGCCCTGGTCTGGGAAGATCCCACATGCCGCAGAGCAACGAAGCCCGTGTGCCACAACTACTGAGCCTGCGCTCTAGAGCCCGCGAGCCACAACTGCTGAAGCCCGGGCACCTAGAGCCCACGCTCCGCAACAAGAGAAGCCACCACAATGAGAAGTCCCCACACCACAACAAAGAGTTGCCTCCGCTCATTGCAATGAGAGAAAGGGCGTGTGCAGCAACAAAGATCCAACTCAGCCCTAAATAAATAAATAAAAATTTTTTTAAATGAGCTTAGTTTGGTACAAATTATAATAAAAAGGCAAAGAAAAAATACACGTATTTGTTTGTGTAAGCTTAGAGTAATCAGGAAGGACACATTGGAAACTGGGAAGGGGTAGTGTGCCTGGCTGGGAGATGTTTCATCTGAAGTCCTCTTTAACCTTTTGAATTTTGAGCCATATGACTGTGCCCCTATTCAGAAACAGTGATGATAACTTCAAGATTTTAAAATAAAATGAACTGAATAAATGTTACAAATGATCGACTCTCCCCTTGGAAGAAAGTGAAGGTTCGCCCCTTGGAAGCAGCATCTTCTCTGTCTGCTGCTCCATGGATGAGTGCCTTGAGTCAGTGCTTTCCCTGTGTTGAATCTTATGCACCATCCCTCTGAGTGCCTGCACCAGGTGAATCTTCCTACGATGTTTCATTAGTTCTGTCTCTCAACGTAGAAATGTAGCTGGCGCCTCACTTTCATCAGGCAGTCGAGACCTCTTATAGTCTGTCCCCCAGCAACTGTCTCTGAGCTCTGTTCACACGTCTGCCCCATCTCACCCTTGCCTTCTTCTACCTTTCCAGCCAGGCATGGCCTAAACCCTCTCTTCTCTGGGCCTGGTTAAATGCCCGCCTGCCCTAGGCTCCACCCATTCTCTGCTACCTGTGCCCAGAGCACTTGCCCATCTCACTGATGCATTTGCTATTACCTGTCTCCCCACTGAAACCCATGAGGGTGATGGTCACATTGTCCCTGGAATAGACGCTGGCATATAGTGGGTGTTTTGGAAACACGGAAAGCATGTGTCCCAAGAGGAGAAAGTCAGTCCGAGGGTTGGCAGGCAGTGTCTACAACGGGCTTCCGCCTCGTCTTCTCCACCCCTGAAGGGCAGACGGGTCACTGGCACCTGCTAACGGTACAATATGAATAAGGGGCCGAGGCATGTTGCCCCACTCCCAGATGGGCTGCTGGGCAGGGCATGGTGCATTTGCTCAGAGACAGGGCAGTGGGAGGGGTGGAGGAAGTCAGTAACTTGGTCCATGTGGGGGACCCATCATGTGTCTGGGTGGGAATGTCCTGTCCCTTGCTCAGAGAGACCACTTAAACCTGGAGATGAGCCCAGGTTTGAGAGTCTTCACAGGATAAATGATGTTGATGCCTCAGGACTGGCCAGATTAACCAAGGAAGTTGGTATAGATACAGAAGTGAACCCTGGAGTGCCAACGTGAAGAGGGAGATAAGGAGGAGTCTGGGATGGAGCCACTGGTGCAGTAGGGGGACAGCCCAGGAGGTTGGGGACGGGGACACAACTCAGGGCTGACCAGTACGGTGGCATGGTGATGACTTGGTGCATGTCTGCAGCTCAGGCTACCCCTGGCAGCCCAACCTTTGGAGTTGCTGCTCCCCCGTGAGTAGGTCTGGTGGTCCACCTTCAGGACCTTGTGTCAGGAACAAGCCCACCACAGCAGGCGCAGGCTCCATGGGAGCTGCTTTCCTCTTACCAGGGAAAGCTTGGGCCCTTCCAGGTGGTGCCAACAAGGCACTGTGTGCTCACCTTGCTCTGTGGTCAGCATCTCGCCATTTCCCACCTGTGGCCCTGGCTTGTGAGCTGCGTCCTCGTGGCTGGCTGACCCTTCCCTTGGTTCCAAGATCAGGGAATGTGGCACCAATCACCAGGCCTTCTGGAAGTCTCAGGCTGCAGGGGTGAAGGACGTGACCCCTGCCTGGTGGGCGGGTGAGTCCCGGGAGCGAGCCCCTCTGCACGCTCACCTGTGTCCTTGCTGGTCTCCAGGTCCCAGCCATGCCCAGCCTCAGAGTACGCCCTGAAGAGGCAGAAATGGAGCCCTCAGTCCCTGGACCATCTCCTTGGACCCCCAGAACACAGGCCTGTGTGAGTGATGCTCCCGCTGTGACCCATCCTGGATCTGCACTTCATGGTTCCCTCTGCTGTGGTGACGCTGAGCCAGAAGCCACCCCCCCTCACCATCAGCAGCCAGGTACTGGGTGTGAGTTCCCCACTGATGCCCTTGTTCTGAGGAGGCTTTGTTTACATCACCCTGCACTTACCTCAGGAGGTGTGTGTGTCACCAGTAGGGGCAGAGTGCCTTGTGGACTTGAGGGGCCAAGGCTGGAGGTCAAGGGGCCAAGAGAGGAAATTGGCCTGGCACCTGGCTGCCCTGGTGCCCTGAGTGGGACACTACTTTCCTCACCTGACATAGAGGGGTGTGACATGATGGTCACCAGCTGAGCCCTGCCTAACTTACTCACCAGGCTGGTGGTAGTCCGTGCCCTCAGGTCTCTGCCCTAATCCAAGCCTTGGCCCTGCTCCATTCACACTGCCCAGCCGCTCCCATCCCCGTCAGGTACCAGAGAGTCCTTCCTGCACACCGCTCACTAACTCCCTTCTTCTGTGGACCTCTCAGCAGTGATCAGGATGGTTACTCACTGTTAGCTTTCCTTACTGGGATCTGATGGTGGCTGTTTTACAAGAAGACACTCTTAACTACGTGGGACCTTTTATCATACTCAGGACATCTGGGCAGAGTACCCTGTTCAGACCCTGTGTGGCCAGGGAAGGTTGGGCCAAGGGCAGAGATGGCACAAGGCAGTCCTAGGTGTGTTGGAGGGAGGAGATTGCTAGAGGACGAAAAACATGATGGAGTCAAAGAAGTGGCCCTGAGGGACAAAGCCTGCTGCCAGATGGCCAGGGGTATACCAGGCAGAGAACGGTGAGTTAGGCCAGGACTCTTGCTCCAGGAAAAAACAGATTGATGGTAGCTCATGTTTTAAAAACCATTTTGCTATAGAGCAAAATGGTGGAGTAGGCAGCTCCAAACACCCCTTTCTCCACGTAAACTATATATAAAAAAAAAGTAGACGCTATCAGGACCAACTTTGTCAGAAATCTAGAAAACAGGTTTACACAACTGAGCAAACGCTGAGTCAAGAAAAAGGCAACTTAAGGTGGAAAGCTTTACAAGCACTCCCTGGTTCAGCAGCATATTGAAAGTAAGCAGCCTGGGGCTTCCCTGGCGCAGTGGTTGAGAGTCCGCCTGCTGATGCAGGGGACACGGGTTCGTGCCCCGGTCCGGGAAGATCCCACATGCCGCGGAGCGGCTGGGCCCGTGAGCCATGGCCGCTGAGCCTGCGCGTCCGGAGCCTGTGCTCCGCAACGGGAGAGGCCAAAACAGTGAGAGGCCTGCGTACCGCAAAAAAAAAAAAAAAAAAAAACCAGTGAGCAGCCGGTGCTCCCAGTGTGGGGCCTGGTCCCGGATCCCAGAAGGGGCAGAGCAGAAGTGACTTGGAAGTTCTTTCCTTTGTTCTCACCTGTGTGAGGTCGGGGAAAGAATCAACGCAAAGCGTTTGTCCCTGTGCTGCCTAACTGAGGACTCACTCAGCCGAAGAGTGCTGGGCTCAAAGCCACTGAAAGGTGGACTGAGATCCCACAGCCGCTCAGGACAGCAGTTAGCAGTACAGGTGACCTCCTAAAGCCTAGGAGGTAAAGTAGGAGAAAGGAGGGCATTCCAAAGCACCCTTGTATATCAGGGAAGTTAGAAAGCCACATACCTGCCCAGGATAGGATATATACCAAGAAAAGACCTATGAAAAACAAAAAAAAAAGAAAGAAAGAAAGAAAAGGTCTGTGAAGATTGTAGCATAACCTGTAGCTGATCTCCAAGATTAATGAAAGCAGGAAGCCATAGCAGAGTAATAGTGTTACCCACAAAGGCTGGAAGAGGTGTATTATTTTTGTTTTACTGTTAGTGTTCAAGGAACTCTCCATTCAAACAGTAGCTGTTCACAAGCTAAAAAAACAGAGACCTTGGTGACCACACATGACAAGGCATGCAGTCTTTGCAAGAGTAGTTTGGAAAGTGACTAAAAGAACAGATGACTGGAGCCTCCAACAATTAAGAATAGTAAACCCTGGAGGCAGGAGAGGCTGATTTACAGAGTTATCACAGTAAATATTCAAATGTCCAGTTTTTAACAAAACATCATAAAGAATGCAAATAAGCAGGAAAATACGGCTGGCCCATTCAAGGGAAAAAAATTAATTGGCGGAAGTGTCCCTGAAAAAGCACAGATACTTGACAGACTAAATCAGCTGTCTTAAATGTACTCAAAGATCTGAAAGAAACCATGGGCAAAGAACTAAAAACTATGTATGAACGAAATGAGAAAATCAGTAGAGATAATTATAAATATACAATTTATATTTTATTTATTATAAAAAGAAACAGAGTGTAAGTCCTAGAGCTGGAACTTCCCTGGTGGTCCAGTGGTTAAGACTCCATGCTTCCACTGCAGGGGGCATGGGTCCAATCCCTGGTCTCCCACATGCCATGTGGTGCAGCCAAAAATTTAAAAAAATGAAGTCCTAGATGTGAGAATTATAATAACTGAAATGAAGAGTTTGCTGGAGGGTTTCAACAGCAGATTTGAGCAGGCAATAGAATCGGTGAACTTGAAGATAGACAAAGCCCAAGATGGCCCCTCTCTGACCCTTTATGGAAAAGCTCCGTCCCTTCCCCACATGCAACCAGGAGAGGGTGGAGCCCCCTGGATCAGTCATGGGGTGCAGCGGGGGACATAGTGAGCTCTGTGTCATCCCGTCCAGACCCTTGTTTCCTCCAGTGACCTCCCTGTCTGTCCCTGCAGCCCTCACTGTGCCTCCCCCCACCACCGTCAGTCAGTCCAGCAGCATGTGGACATTACCACAGGTGCCCAGGGGCTGGGGCTCTGGGAGAAGATGGTAGCCCACGTGCAGCGAGGGATGACAGGCCTGCCTGAGGGTCAGCAGGAAGGCGAAGCATGGTGCCTGCATCTGTGTGCTGGCCACATGGCCAAGCTCCAAGGAGGGGGTCCTGGCAGAGACTGTATGCAGGGGCTTCCAGCTGGCCCATGGGTCAGGTGACCAGAACATGAGCTGTCACCACCAGACATGTGGGCGTGGTAGGCAAACAGGCTGAGCGTATGGCCAAGTTGGGTCTGCACTGAGATCCAAACGTAACAGAAGCCTCCAGTTGGGGTGGGGGAGACAGACTGCTATTATGGTAGATTGAAGTTCCAGGTGGGGAGAGTCAGTTGTCTTGAGCTGAGGGGCAGGTCAGAGGGCAGCAGGCCCAAGGAGGCTGGGGGTAGGGAGGGGTGTCCTTCACCCACCCACTCAGCACCACTGGGTGGCCCCAGCCCTGGGACATGCAGCCCTGTCGGGGCCAGTGGTCAGAGAAGTCGTCTCCCGTGAGGTGATTGAGCCAAGACCGGCAGAAAGGAAGGGAAGAAGGGAGCGTGAGGGCCATCAGGGAGGGCAGACTCCAAGGTGAGCGGGTCCTTCCTGCTCAGGAGAAGCAGGAGCAGAGAGAGGAGGTTGTCAAAGTGCTCTTGTCACCAGACTGCTGTGGGCGGGAGGGGAAGGTGGGAGGCCAGGCAGGAGCAAAGGGTGGTTTGGCCTGGATGTCGCAGTTACAACGAGAGAGAGAGATCCAGCGGAGCAGAGTTTCCTCGTCCTTCAGGTGTGGAAAGGGGTGCCTCCCGGTGTGACAGGCGGCCTTGTGCACGTCTCTGTCACAGAAGGATGGGTGCAGCAGCTGAACCCTGGTACCAGCTAACAAAGTGCAGTCACAGTGCAGGTTCCAAGAGGTACAGGTTGCTTTGGCGAATGGGGCACGGTCGCTGAAGGCTTCTCTGTCAAATGGGATGGAGTCTGACATTCCAGAGTCATCACCGTGCAGTCGGAGCCAGTTCTGCTTCTTTGAAGGGAATGGGCCCTGCACCTCCTGGCCTGGGCCCAGGCCCACACCTGTGAAGCCAGTGGTGGGCGCCCAGAGAATGAGAGCTGGGCCAAGCAGCCGACTCCAGGCTTGTGCATCTGGAGCAGGAGGCAGGTAGAATGTCTAGCAATGCAACATGCAGGGAGCTGTGTTTTCCTTGAACAGGTGAGAGGGTGAGTGCCTGGGTTTGGGACACACTCCGAGGTAAAGCCAACAGGACCTGCTGATGACCTGCTGTGGGTCAGGGGAAGGATAGCCAAGGGGCTGCCTTGACTCAGGCCAGGATTTTGGCTGGCCTTAGTCGGGAGACTGCAGGCGCTTTCCTGAGATGTGGGGTCTGGGGGTCAGGTTAGGGTTGGTTTTCAGTTGCTGTGCAGCCTGGTCCCCTCAGCTCTGCCAGCCCCTCACAGTTCCCTTGAGAGACCTGGGACCACCACCCACCGTGGGTCCCATGCTCCCAGACTTGCCTGTGTTTCCTTGTTTCCTTCCACGTGACTTCCTGTTTGTCATTTCAGATTGGGACCCCAGGACTGAGGGCAAGGAGTTTCTTGAGAAGGAAGAAGTTTCTGAGAATTTGGAATCACAGGCAGAAACATCAGAAAACCATGCCAGCGACGTTTCCCAGACGCCTGAGCTTGGAGAACTCTGTGACGGTGCATTAGAAAGAGACTGGGAGGTCCCTGAGGATGAGAGACAGGTGCAGTCCCCCTGCTGGGAGGGGGACTTCACACCAGTGCAAGTGCTTCTCAAGAGCTCCTCAGGAGAGAAAGAGGTGGACTGTGACAACGTCAAGAGAGGCTTCAGTCTGAGCCCAAGCCCAGTGGCATGTCAGGGAGCCCCTACAGAAGGGAGGCCACATCCGTACGACACGCATGGCCAGAGCTTCCCACGCAGCATGGACCTAATCAGCTGTGAGGGGCTTCACGCAGCCGAAAGCCCATTCATATGCAACGAGTGTGGGAACACCTTCCAAGGAGGCCCCGATCTTACTCAGCATCAGACAGTGCACACTGGACAGAAGTCCTTCATATGTAATGAGTGTGGAAGGCCCTTTAGCACACATTCAGACCTCCTCAGGCACCGGCTTACCCACCGCGGAGAGAAGCCACACATGTGTACTGAGTGTGGAAAGGCCTTCAGCCAGAGCTCCAGCCTTAAAAAGCACCAGAAGTCCCACGTGAGCGAGAAGCCCTACGAATGCAGTGAGTGCGGGAAGGCTTTCAGGAGGACCTCCAACCTCATCCAGCATCAAAGAATCCATTCCGGGGAGAAGCCATACGTGTGCAACGCCTGTGGGAAGGCCTTCAGGCGGAGCTCCAACCTTATCAAACACCAGAGGGTCCATACAGGGGAGAAGCCCTTCGAGTGTGACGAGTGCGGGAAGGCCTTCAGCCAGAGCTCACACCTGAGGAAGCACCAGAGGGTCCACACCGGGGAGAGGCCTTATGCGTGTAGCGAGTGCGGCAAACCCTTCAGCCGGGTGTCCAACCTCATTAAGCATCACAGGGTCCACACAGGGGAGAAGCCCTACAAGTGCAGTGACTGTGGGAAGGCCTTCAGCCAGAGCTCAAGCCTCATCCAGCACCGGAGAATCCACACTGGAGAGAAGCCTCACGTGTGCGGTGTGTGTGGGAAGGCCTTCAGCTACAGCTCAGTGCTCAGAAAGCACCAGATCATCCACACGGGAGAGAAGCCGTATGAGTGCAGCATCTGTGGGAAGGCCTTCAGCCACAGCTCTGCGCTCATCCAGCACCAGGGTGTGCACACGGGCGACAAGCCCTATGAGTGCCGCGAGTGCGGGAAGACCTTCGGTCGCAGCTCCAACCTCATCCTGCACCAGCGAGTTCACACTGGAGAGAAGCCCTATGAATGTACCGAGTGTGGGAAAACCTTCAGCCAGAGCTCAACTCTCATTCAGCATCAGAGGATCCATAACGGGTTGAAACCCCACGAGTGTAACCAGTGTGGCAAAGCCTTCAACCGGAGCTCAAACCTCATCCACCACCAGAAAGTCCACACTGGAGAGAAGCCCTACGCGTGCATCGAGTGTGGGAAGGGCTTCAGCCAGAGCTCACACCTCATTCAGCATCAGATCATCCACACCGGCGAGAGGCCCTATCAGTGCAGTGAGTGTGGGAAGTCCTTCAGCCAGCGCTCGGTCCTCATCCAGCACCAGAGGATTCACACTGGGGTGAAGCCCTATGACTGCACGGCTTGTGGGAAAGCCTTCAGCCAGCGGTCAAAGTTGGTCAAGCACCAGCTGATTCACACCAGGGAGTGAAAAGAAACCACACGAGGCTCCACCCCGACTCCCCTGGCAATGTCGCAGCCTCTCCCATCCCGAGACTTGAGCTGGGCTCTCTCATTCCCTCCACTCCACAGCCACTGTCCACAGAGGCCATTGTCCACAAACCGGAGACCCTCCTGTGAGACAGGCTCCCTCCCCTGATTGCCCTGCCATTGCTCCTGCTTCATGTGACCTCATTTCTTTTTGGTTTGTTTTTCCAGTTTGTTATCAGACTGCCATATTTGTTAGAAGGGAAAAGATTATAGAGGCTGCATACTTATGAAGAGAGTTTATTACCGTAATGGAACATAACCAAGGAAGTAAACTGACATTTGGTTTGAGATGTTAACCACTGTACTTCTTTAGTTTGGTCACCAGTCATAACTGAGTTCTCTGTCAGTGGCTGTAGTTGGCATTCTGTTTACATAAAGTCAGGTCAAGAGTGTTTCAGGTCTGATTGCTGTCACCCTCCCCCAGAGGTGGTGCATACTCGTTACCACCAACTCCTCACCCCTCTCCCTCCCATCCCATAATGGGATTCCCCCGCTGCCCCCTTTCCTTGGTGCCTGCCTGCAGTCTGAGGTTGTGTGTTCTCCTCACTCTGCTGTGCCTCAGGCCCCTGTGGCCACCCTTAAACGTGAGGCTCTTTCCCAAGCTCCAGTCCTGGCCTCACCCACAGAGGTCCATTCTCTCCATGCCCCTCCTGTTCACCCCACAGGCTCCCAGGCTGTTTTTTCCCAGGTCCATCATCAGACATTTATGGGGCACCTAGGTGCCCCTAGGAGGTGGGCACTGGTCCCGTAATCCCCAAGCAGGGGGAACTTGGCCCAGAAGCAACACCTCTACCACCAGGGAGGCCTTGACCTGGGGGTGTTACAGGATGGATGGGTTGGGGTGGGGGGCACCTCCTGCATTGCTCCAGGAGAAAGGGTAGCAAGGGGCAGGTATCGTCAGGTTTGTAGTTACGGTGGGAAGGTAAGGTCTTGGCTCCTGTGTTTTCAAGGAAGTAGAGGCAAGACCAGCAGTTGCAGATGCAGAGGGAGAGGTGGTGGGAGGTTTGGAGAGAATGGAGTGTGGAAGGGTTGACTTGGATGCACAGGTGTGTCCCGTGGGCTTGGGCAGCATGGGCTGCCCACCCTCACCTCAGAGACCCTGCGAAGCAGCTGGCACTGCTGCCCTGCAGAGGCGTCTGTCACACCCTCCTCTCCACTTCAGCCCCTCCCCCAAGGCAACACCCCAGTGAGATGCAGCTTGGATGGCAGTCCTGCCCTGCCATCCTCCAGCTCCCCGCTTCGGTCTTTGCCTGACGAGACCTCTCGCTTTCTCACTGTAGGGCAGCTCCACTGGCTGCATGTTCCTCCTCATCCAGCCTGGATTTGATGATTCCCATTTTCAGTAAGTACATGCTGGGCACTTGCCCTGTGCCATTCACAGGGGGGATACAGCAGGAAACAAGAAAGACAATAATGCCTGCCAGGCTTCCCTGGTGGCGCAGTGGTTGAGAGTCCGCCTGCCGATGCAAGGGATGCGGGTTCGTGCCCCGGTCCGGGAAGATCCCACATGCCGCGGAGCATCTGGGCCCGTGAGCCATGGCCGCTGAGCCTGCACGTCCGGAGCCTGTGCTCCGCAACGGGAGAGGCCACAGCAGTGAGAGGCCCACGTACTGCAAAAAAAAAAAAAAAACACTTTGGAAAGAGGTTGGCAGTTCCTTAAAAAGTTGAACCTACATCTATCATGCCACCCAGCCATGCCCCTCTAGATATTTACCCTAGAGAAAGGGAAACACAGGTCCACACAAAGACACATACACAAATGTTTGTAACAGTTTTAGCTGCAATAGCCAAAAACTGGAAACAACCCCGTGTCTATTGCAGGTAAATTTATACATCACAGTGGATAAATACATTGTGATACATTCTTACAATGGAATACTACCCCCCACACTCAAAAGGGACAAACTATTGATACATGCAGCAATCTGAATAAATCTCAAAATAAATACGCTGAGTGAAAGAAGCCAGGCCGGGCTTCCCTGGTGGCACAGTGGTTGAGAGTCCACCTGCCGATGCAGGGGACGCGGGTTCCTGCCCCGGTCTGGGAGAATCCCACATGCCGCGGAGTGGCTGGGCCCGTGAGCCATGGCCGCTGAGCCTGCGCGTTCGGAGCCTGTGCTCCGCACGGGGAGAGGCCACAGCAGTGAGAGGCCCGCTTACCGCAAAAAAATAAAGAAGCCAGGCCAAGACTTCCCTGGTAGCGCAGTGGTAAAGACTCCACGCTCCCAATGCAGGGGGCCCGGGTTCAATCCTTGGTCAGGGAACTAGATCCCACACGTGTGCTGCAACTAAGAGTTCACATGCAGCAACTAAAGAACTGGCAAGCCGCAACTAAGAAGCACGTGAGCTGCAACTAAGAACCCCACCGGCTGCAACTAAGGAGCGCACATGCCACAACTAAGGAGCCAGCGAGCCACCAAAAAAAAAAAAAAGCCAGGCCCACTCACCCCAAAATAATAACTCCTCTAGGATCCCACATATATAAAACTACAGAGAATGCAAACTAAGCTAGAGGACAGTAGATCCCTTGCCAACAATGGGGAAGGGAATGCATTTAAGGCTGTTGGAGATATGTTCATTGTCTCAACTGCAGGGATGGTTTCACAGGCATATATTTATGTCAAATTGAACAATTAAAATATGTGCAATTTATACCTCAATAAAACCTTTAAAAAAGACACAGCAGTCAAGTATTTTTAAAAATCAATGTACTATCAGCCTTATAGTGTATTTCCCCCTAAGAAATTTCCATTTCTCTTCTCTGAACAGGGTATTTCTAAGTATCCTAAGTTGTACACATTAAGTAGGTTGAGGATGAACTGAATGATGAAAGTTAATGAAATCAGGTTAACAGAATATAAGTTAAAGGTGATTTTGAAGTCTAACCTTTACAACCATCTCTCTGGTATCAAATTGATTGATTATAACTTGTCAGGTTGCATCAAAAAAAGACTGTAAGGGCTTTTTTTTTGCAATTTTTAACCTTAAGTGATAATTTTGTGTTAAAAACAGAGTTTTTAGAAATCTGCAACTTACGTCACAAACGGTTAATATAATAGTGCTTCTAAAATCAGAGGGAAGAGACCAACAAGTAAGTGAAAGTGGCACTTAAGCATATGAAAAGATGCTCAACTCCACCCCCAAGAAAGATGCAAAAGGAAACCACACCACGATGCCATTTCTTGCTTGGCAGAATTGGCAAAATACCAAATATTTGACAACATCCTTGGTTCACAAGGCTGTGAGGAAACATCACCAGTGGAAATGCAAGATCCTACAGCCCTGTGGAAGGGAGCTGGGCAACGTACAGCAAAAACAGATTACAAATGTCCACTTCTAGGCATCTACCCTAAAAGTAAACTGGCAAAACTATGAAAAGAGCCATATAGATCTACTCATTACAGCATTAATTTTAATGGTATCAGACGTCCAGTCATAGCAGACTGGCTGAATACACGATGGCACATTCACAAGAGAGGCGAATGCAGCTGCTAAAAGGAGAAAGGAACATCCCTAGACACTGCTAAGGAGAGATTGTCAGGACACTGAAGGGAAAAACGCCAGCATGCAAGGCAGTTGGGACAGAACTACTGTTCATTGAAGTTCACTCCGATTTTTCAAAATGGAGGGAGAAACCATAGCATTGATAAATGGCTGCCAATAGGGTGAGGGCAGTACGAGGTTGACGGGAACAGGGAGAGAAGCAAGACTTCTGACTGTACTTCGTTTTGTAGACTTGACTTTGGAACCATATAAGTTTTACACAATCATAAAACAAAATTATATCAAAATTTGAAAAATGTAACTTTAAAAAGCAAAACCAAAATGAAACAAGTGAACTAGTATAGAGTTAGGGTCTTAACCCCACAGAAGCAAAATTTTTCAGTTTACTTTGAAGTAGAGTAGTATCCCAAATGGGATATATCCTAACAACAAGAATCAGTGCAAAAAAAATCTAGACTATTTTCAATAATCATACTGTTAATAATATTGACATTGTTATTCTGAAACCATTACATATAAATGATAAATAAGTAACTGTGTTTAGATAATTAGGGTCCAGGATTTTCAATATAAGAAAAACAGATACACATGTAAAACCAGGCCTCCGGTGGATGAGTAGAAGCTGGGGCAGGGTCTTCCAATCTGCCTCCATCCTGGCCTGAGGTTGAGTTGCGGGGTTCAGGGTGCAGGTGCCGGGTGCTTTCTGATCCTGGTCTCCGTGGCTTCATAGCAGACCCTATCCTGCGATCAGGGCCCATGGGTAACCTGAGCCAAGATGGCAGTGAGCGCAGCCTATATTAAAAAATAATAATAAAATAAATAAATAAAAGAAGTTAAAACCACCTAGCTCTAAATTTGAATTTGAAATATCACTGAATTCACGATTCTTTTTTTTTTTTTTTTTTTTTTACATTTAAAGTTATGTATTCTACCTCTGTCCTCTGAAAAGACCTAGAAGTAATGTCCAGCCTGGTGGCAATGAGCATCCCTAGAGCCCCACCCACCCGACCCCCGTGGCCTCCAAACACCATTTCCCACTCAGGTGGACTAGGGCTCCTTGAAAAAAACAGATTCCAGCCTGAGGATCCAGGGGCATGGGAGCTGAGCCTAGGACATCTTGTCATATCAGAAATCTAGGAAGAAATCAGTGAGCAAGGGGCTTGTGTCAAAAAGACTCAGGGCCAACTTGAAGAGGTTTGCACTGACCAAAGATGGGAGGATATGAGTATTAATTTTCAAAACTGTAATGAATTAAAACACATTAAATATATTAAAATTTTTGCGTTCAAATAATATAGAAAAAGAAGTACCTACTTGGTCAGCTCTGGAGAATGCTAGAAAACCAAATCATTATTCTGAAAGTTAGTAAATAAAGGGAATAATTAAGCATTTAACTTGCCTTTTCTCTATGGACCATATTTCAAGGCAACCAAACACTTGATATGGGGAAGTTTGTCTTTACAGAACTGTTCCCACAAATGCAGAAGGGATACCAATAGGAGAATGTTACCGTCTTGCAAACTCTGAGCGAACTGCGCCCAGGCAATGACTGTCAGTGGAAATACAAGCGCCCACGTGTGAGTATTCTTGCCCCCACCAGCCTAAACCCAATTAGTCTCTATAAGTTTGCAAGAACGTCTAAGGACAGAGGGCGCCACGAGAATCTGAATGGCAAAATCCCAAGTGTGAGAAACTCCACAGAACACATGGCCTGATTTTAATAAATAGATTTCAGAGAGGAAAAAAACAAGTGGGAGGAGGCTATAGATTAAGAGACTCTACATCCTGTCGGCCAAGTGCATTGTGCATTTGTGTACCTGGTTTGGATCCTGATTCACACAAACCGGTTATAAAAAATGAAAATAACGTCTGAGACAAATGGGAGAATTTGGACACTGGATATTTGATAACAGGGGATAATGGTTGCTATTTAGGTATGATAATGGCTTCGTAATTACCTTTTGTAAGGGCCCTAATTTTTTAGAGACAGATATGGAAATGATGGGATGGGAAGGAGGTAACTGGATAAAGAATAGGTGAGAAGAGATTGGCTGTGGGTCAACCACTAACAAGTGGTTGTGTAATGGACGTGCGGTTTCATTATACACTTTCCCTACCTTTGTGTGTCTCTGAAATGTTCCAGAATAAGAAGCTAAAAGGAAAAAAGAAAGAGTGAGGGGGAAAGTGGGTCCCTGCAGAGGGGCTCCTGTCCCCGTCGCCTGCTTCCCAGCAGCCTCACCAGCTGAAGTCATCTAATTTGCACGTTGATGGTGTTTCCCCACCGGGATGTGAGCTCCAGAAGGAAGGAGCTCTCTGCTTTGCCTGCTGCAGATAAAGGAAATTGGGAGACTGGAAGCCTCTGAGTAGCGAGTCACCTCCTCCTGGACAACACGTGTGGACTGTGGAGTGCCCCGTCTCCTCACACCCTCCTGACATCCAGCAAAGGACCCGGATGAGACATACAGGGGTCGTTTCCCAAGCGCAGTCAGACCTGTGGGTCAGTTCCCAGGAGTTGCTGGAGGAGAATAAGTGTCCCTTTGTGATGTAAATCGATATGGCTGGGCTGGTGTGGTGGTGTCTGAGGGTGTTCGCTTATCAGTGTCATTCATCCCTCCATCCACTCATTGCCAGCCCCTCTTCCAGGTACTTGGGACACGCCAGTCCACAAAATGAGTAGAATGCCTGTAGCACTGACGTGCCAGAGGGGTGAGTGGGAAAGGGGCTCAAAAGAGATTTCATTTGCATTTCCCCGATTATGCATGATTTTTTTTTTTTTGGCCACGCTGCACAGCATGTGGGATCTTAATTCTCAATTTACTTTAACAAATAGGAGAGCATGTGTTCATGCACACATGTGCATGTGTTGTTGTTTAGTATATACCGTATGAGGGTTCACTCAGAGGCAGAGCCACTAGGAGACAGAAATTATATAAACAATAAAAGATTATATTTAAAATATGTATGTTACAGGGATTACACCTCACGCAATTGTGGGACGTAATCAAGCAATTCCTATCGGCTCTTGTATTTGCGTCCGATGCTGGAGCAAGACAGGGTTGGAAAGGGAAGATGGATGTAAAGTGGGGAAACCAAGCACAAGCTGGGACCTGTGGTCATGAGCTGGAGCCTCTAAGGACAGACAGAAAAGCCTTTGTTTTCTTTGATGATGTGGGTGTCCTGCAGAAGGAAGGTGGAGCAAGTATAGGCCTGTTGCTATCTTGTGCCACCCAGTGAGCCGGGGACAATTGTGCGTGGCAGTGGCACCTGAGTGGACCTTTCATAGCTCACACCACCTCTGGACACCCTCTGTAATTCACATATTGATTGTGTCCTGCCTGCTTTCCCCACTCGAAGCATCAGTTGGGACCAAGATTGCTGGGATAGAGCTCACTCCCTGTTGTTAAAAGGTAAACTGAGGCATATTAAAACTTTTGAAGAGCTTATTTGAGCAAACACAGAACGGAATCGGGTAGCGCCAAACCAAAAGAGGTTAGGAGCGCTCTGCCAACAGGAGCTAGGGAAGAGGGTTTTCTAAAGAGGCAGAAGCAAAGCAAGGAGGTTGACGGGCCACAACTTAAGCAGTCGCCTTATTTGGAAAGCCTTGCTGGGGGCTCCTTAAGTAGCTACCAAGGCAGCAGAGCCACTGCAGCCTTATGGCCTCCTTGTTTAATTACGTTAACACTGGCAACTGGCCAAAACCACCTGGGACGGTCCAATAGTAGAGCCAAATCGGACGACCTTGGTCCTGAGCTTCAGTCCCTTGGCAGAGGGGACTCTGCTCCACAGGGGTGTGCGTGCTAGACGAGCTCCCCGTGGGAAGCTGACCTCACGCTCCGCGGAGTGGGAACCCTGCCCCTGATGCCGGTGCCTGCTTCCCAGAGAATTACTGCCACATCCTCCCCCACTTCCAGCCTGGGGCCTCTCCCCAGACCACTTCTGCCCCGCAGTCGGGGCACCGGCTCAGCCTGGCCAGTCCTCCCAGCCTGCCGAGCTCTACCCTAGCCCCAGCCAACGTGCCACTTGGAAGGACACCAGCCCGTCCTTGGGGGGCCAGCGGGTGCGGTAGGAAGCAGCGATGACCACCTCTTCCTTCCGCCCGCGCTAGTCCTCCACGTCGGCCACAGCGTCGTCCTCGGACGCTCCAGCCCCGGACCGCGCGCCGCCCCCGAAGTGCGCAAAAACCAGAGCAGGGAGATGGGGAGGCGGTCGCCGCCACACATGACGACACCGCCAGCCCGTGCCAGGCCCCGCCTCGGCGGGGTGACACCGGCTGAAGCAGGGCGGGGGCCGGCCGTGATAGGAAGCAGCCAGTAGCGCCGCCAGGGCCAGCAGTAAGAGGCCCACGCCGGAAGTGCGGCCTTGGGAGGCCCGGACGCGGCGTGGCCTCTCTAGGCGCGGTGGAGGCCGCGTCTCTCGGTGGCTCCGGAGCGCGAGTCAGTCAGGAGAAGGCGAAGGCGTCAGTCAGGAGAAAGGCGCCGGGCAGGGAAGGCGGGGCCCACGGCGGACTGGGAAGTGTCGCGCTCTAGGAGTGGTTGCCTGGGAGGCGTGGGCGGGGGCCCTGGGAGGCGGGGCGCTCCGGGATTGGCGGGTGCGCAGACGGGGCGGGGTGTCCCCTTTGTCTGAGTGAGGTTCGGGCGGCCGCATCTGCGCGTGAGGCTGCGACGGGCACGGTGAGTCGGGGCACGGGCAGCAGCGGGAGCCTCTGCCCGCGCGGCGGGGGGCCGGGACCCTCCTCGCGGCCGGGCGCTTCCCACGCGCGCCCCCTGCCCTCTCCAGGCGCACTCCGAGCCCCCGCCCCACTCTCGCCTCCGCCGGGCCCTCCCCGCCCAGCTCCCGCGAACGGCGAGCCCTGCCCAGCGGGTGGTCCTCGACCCCGCGAGCTCCAACCTCTCGCGGCGCCTGGGGGCGGGCCGGGGTCGCGGGACCGCTGTCCGCGGGGGTCGTTCTCAGCGTCCCGGCGGCCTTGGCGTCTCTCTGGGAAAAGTGCTTCCTCTCGAGTTCCCCTCCCGCCTCCATTTTCCATCGAGGCTCGTTTCCCGGTTACTTTGTAAAAGCCCTTTTTCGTGAGCGCGACCAGCCTTTCCCAGAGTCCGCGGGTGTCTGCCTGCTGGAAGCTTGCCGGGGCGCTTCAGCGGGAGACGGCGTGCCGCCTTTTCAGCCGAGCCCTCGGTGTGCGCTGCCCTTGGCGTTTCCTTTCTCATCAGCTCGGTTCTTTAACCTACGTGTCTTCTCAAATTGTCATTTGACTCCGGTTATGGTGTTTTGTTCCGTTTTGAGATGGAAGATTTCGAGTGTTTAATGGTCAGATATTTACCCTCGAGGCTTTTGGCTTTGTGCTGTGTTTTAAAGGGCTTTCCCTACTCCAAGATTAGTTGTTAAATAAATTCTTGTTTTTCTCTGGTACTTGTGAAATGTTGGCTCCATCTGGAATCATTTTGGTGTGGGGCAAGTTGGGAATCCAGCCTCAGTGTTGTCTCTAAATCCTGATATTTCAGACACAACCTACTGAATAATTCATTTCTCCATTGATTTGGAAAATCACCTTTGTCGCGTGTTAAATTCTCCCAAGCCTTGGGCCCATTTCTGGGATTCATGGTGCTTTGATGTGCAAAGGTTTTGATTTTCATGCGGCAGATCTGTGGATCTCTGCCCCCCAGACTTTATTCACGTTCTTTTTATGATGTAATCTAAAGATTTATCTTTTATTCTTCATTAGCCGAATGCTTTCAGTATATGATATGAAATGATCTCATTTTTTTTTTTCTGTCTTTTGGGGTTTTTTTTGTGTGTTTTTTTGTCGTATTTTTTTAATCTCTGCTTTTGCTTAGCTTTCTGGGAGATACGCTGAGCCTTGTGCAAAGACCTAAGTTCAGACCCCTTGTCCAAGTGCCTGCCGGTCACTGGACCACCTTCCCCGGATCCGTTTGTTCACAGACGTGGCCCTGCTCTGCCCCTTCTGGTCCAGGCCCGCTTGGCTCTCGGCACCAGGGCTTTGTGGATACAGTGGGCAGAGTTAGCATCACGTGTCTAAGGTTTATTTTAACCTTGTTTCTTGTTGCCATCTGTGAATAGAACCTTTTTCCCTGTGTATTTCCTCACTCCGTGTTGCTGCTGTGTAGGAAAGCTATCCGCGTGGATGCATGTGTGTGATCGTTTACTTCCGAAGGTTCCAGGGTTGTGCTTTGGGCTTAACGGGTGGCTCAGAAGTGCCTCTTTGGAAGGTGATTCCACCCTGGAGGGTGGGGCTCCGTGGAGATGAAGAAAGACGAGGCAGACCTTCCAGCAGGAAAACCTGGGGGTGAGGACGGTGAGGATGAGGGGGGAGACTCTGGGAGCCACCCACCCCAGACCAGGGACTGGGAGTGTGCCTGTCATGCTTGTCCCTGTGGGCAGGTCTTTGGAAGGAGGGCTCTTTTACATCAAGATCATCAGCAGTTCCAGCAAGAGCGATAAGTTACTAAAGCTTAGCTTACAAAACAAAATAATAACAAACGTTAAGTCCTAAGCTCTTCGCGTCTCTGCAGTCCCGTTTTTAGTTCCTGTCCCTAAGTCACCACCCGAGCCGACCTCACTCGGCAGTCTCACTGCAGTGTGACCACTGCTGCAGAGAATGTTGGCCTGTTCTGGTTTGTTTGGGTTAGTCCTTGGCGGGTGTTCCAAAAAACGAAATTCCTGCATCTGAAGAATGACGGTGACCCGCGGGTGGGGGGGTCACTGTCGCGGGCACCCCTGGGGCGGGTGCTTTTTGTACTTGCCGCTGTGTTGGGGGCGGCGTGGCCTCCTTAGGCAGCTCCTCAGAGCCAGTTCTGACCCTTGGTGGTGGCGATTCCTGCTCTGGGGACCATCTAAACAGGACTTGTCCTGCCCACCTGTTCGCCCTTCCTGATGACTGGAGCTCTGGGCATCGAGGTGGGAGTGGCTGGTAAAAGCCAGGTTCAATGCCCAGGTGGCTCTGTTGTCCTCCCTGTGGTGTTGGTTAGCGGCCTGCAGTGTTTTTTTTTTTTGCACGTCTTTGCATCTGGCACAGACTTGTTCCAGGAAACCCAGACCTTATCTACCAAAGTGCAAAAAAAAAAGAAAAACTAGTTAGTACCACTTTTAAAATTTGTTTCCTTTATTTTTTATCAGGATGTAAGTGTCTTATTCCATTTGGGCTGCTATAACAAAGCACCACACACCAGGCAGCCCGTAAAAACAACAGACATTGATTTCTCACAGTGCGGAGGCCGGATGTCCGAGGTCAGGGGGCCAGCAGGGGCGGGTGAGGCCCTCTTCCTGGCTGCAGACGTCTGTGTCCTCACGTGGAGGAAGGGGCAAGGGAGCTCTGTGGGGTCCCTTATCAGGGGGCCTCCACCTTCATGACCGAAGCACTCCCAAAGGCCCCACCTCATAACACCCTCACATTGGGCATTAGGATTTCAACACATACATATACATTTGGGGGACACAGACATTCAGACCAGAGCAGCAAGCATACTTCAGGATACTTCACGCTTTTTCCCTTTGGCAGTTTGCAGAGGTCATCCTAGGCAGAGGTCTTTTGCTTTTGTGCTTCTCTGGGACTCACCGCAGGTGGGAATCTTTTCGGCTTCTCCCTCTCCACCCCTCCGTGCCTCAGCCTGTTGGCCGCTGGGTTTGAGTTAATCCCATCGGGTGGCATGACGCTTAGTCAAGTACTCTCACCTGAGAGGAGGTGTGTCATCTCTCTGTCTTACTGGTGTGGACAAGGACTCACACCCCCTCGTGGCCCTGAGGTCATTGTTTGTGAAACAGGAGCATTGTGGACACACTCCATATCCCATGCTTTTGCTGACCCGTCTGGCCCCCGGGCGCAGCCTGAATCTTGGTCTTAGCAGGTGCCGGACTGGTGTGGAAGGACTGTGGCTTTGGCAGCAGCACCACCCTGAAGGCAGCTTCTGAAACCACACGACTCACACGGGATTCGAGCTGATGGGATGACACTCGAACTCACTGTCTTTTCATTGAAACCACACGCCTAGGCTCAGGACTTAATGAAGCTCAGGTTCTGTATGTCAGCGGTCCCTAACCTTTTTGGCACCAGGGACCGGTTTCGTGGGAGACAGTTTTTCCACGGACGGGGTAGGGGGGGGTGGTTCAGGCGGTAACGCCAGCGATGGGGAGCGGCAGGTGAAGCTTCGCTTGCCCGCCACTCGTCTCCTGCCGTGCGGCCCGTCCGGTACCCGTCTGCGGCCTGCGGGGTGGGGACCCCTGCTCTGTGTCTCAGCGCAGAAGGAATTCATAGTAAGAGGCAAAGTGATAGGTGAGAAGTGGAATTATTTGGAGAGGTACGCATTCCTTAGCATGTGGTCCGTCTCAAAAGGCGAGAGCGGCCCTGAAATACGGGGTGGTTACTTTTTATGGGCCGGGTAGTTTCATAGGCTAACAAGTCGGAGGGTTGTTCCAGCTTTTCCAGGGGAAGGGCAGGGGCCTCGGAACCGTGGGGGCTGTGGGTGTGTCATTTAGCTGATGTACCACAGTGAGCACATGATGAGGCTCTGGGGGGCGAGCCTTCCACCGTCTTGGGCGTAGGTGGTTCTCACCAGTTTCTGTCACACCTGACATCTGTGTCCTTCTTTAAGGGCTGTGCTCTGCCCCCACCCCTCCTGGTTTCACGTCCCTCCCAGGAGGGCGTGCACTGCCTAAGGATGTATCTGCTGCCCCTAAATATACCAGGTGACTTTCTCACCTGAGAAAGAGCGTAACAGAAACTCCGCTTCCCCAGTGCTGCTGACAGCAGATGTTCGCCTGGCACTTGTTGCTGTTCTGAAGGGTGGAGTGTGGTCTCATTGCTCCTGTAATTTCATACACTTATTCAGCAAACATTGAGCCACTGGGGCTCTGCTGGGGCAGGAAGGGGGGTGTGAGGGCGACGAGGCAGAGGACCCCAAGGGGGCTCAGGAGGGGCCTCAGCGAGAGGGTGACATGGCCAAGCACCAGCCGAGGGGCAGGAGCCACCCCAGCCAAGGGGAGGCCCGGGCAGGGCTGAGCAGCCTCAGGAACGGTGTAGGGGCGGGGTGGGGTGGCCTTGGAGCCGAGAACAGTCATTGTGTTCCCATGGGGGGGCAGGACAGGACGGTGCTGCCACAGGCCCAGATTCTGGATCGTGTGCAGGTACCAGATCAGCTGGGGCAGAACCGGGTGGAGGGCGGGGTCGGTGTTTGACGTTAAGTGTCTGAGGTGCTAGAGGACACCCACGTGGAGATGCCCGGTGGAGGGTAGGAGGTCACCAGTTGAGCGCACCAAAGGGAGCCCCTGGACTCCACTGGACAGTCAGGCCTGTGCAGCGGGAAGCAGCTCAGGTCACAGACACGGGCTCGGGCAGGAGCTGGCCTGGCCCAGGGCCTCGTGGCCGGCCACCAGCACCCACTGGGGAGGCTGTGAATAGGGCGCCTGTGGGTGCTCATTATTGGGTCCTGGCCCAGGTATGGTCAGCCCGTAGTGCAAATGACTGTCCACCTCTGCTGGGTTCCCAGAGGACCAGAGCTGTGCCGTTAACAAAGGTCGGTACCCGTTTTCGGGTGCATCCTGGGGTGCTTTTATTCACGCCTTGAATTCTAATCGAAGACTCCGGTTGGAATCCTAACTAGAGTCGTGTTGCCGTTACACGCACAGACACACACGCACACGCGTTTTGGGGGAGTGGGCGTTTCTGGTGGACGGAGGGGTGGGCGGTGAGGGCCAGCCTCTCTCTCCGCCAAGGCTTCTGCTCCCCAGAGGCAGCCACGGTCAGGAGTCCAGTGTGTATTTTCCTGGAAGTTGTGTGGTAAACGTACTCCTCCACTGGCCGTTTTACAAAGAAAGTGAGGTGGTGGCGCCCTGACTTGCTCCCCCAGAGGCCCACAGCGTGAGGTGAAGCGTCCTGCTCGGCAAGGGGCCTGCCTGAGGGGGTTGACCTCGTTCTTGCGTCGTTTCTCCCGAGCAGTCTGCCTGCTGGGCTTCTGTGTCCCTGTTGCGGACCCGCCTCGGCCTCCAGGTGACGTCAGCCCCATCACCCTGCCAGGGGAGCTCTTGGTCCCCCCTTCTGTCTGGCAGTTGGGGTGTGACAGATAGCTTACTTGGCCTGGCATTTCCCCAGAACCTGCCCACCCTCGGGCCTCCCTGTCAGGTGCTCAAACCAAATCCCTGGGTCACTCTGTACTCCCACCAGAACCCGACCCCCGCTGGAGCCGCCACCGGGGCAGGACCAGGCGTGGCCAGGGCATCAGTGGGCCCACAGGAGGGCTGTGGTCAAGCCAGGCATGCAGGGCCTGGCATGGGGTCCCCACAGGTTTGCGGCCTGGCAGGACTGTCCACGCCCAGCAGCTCTGGAGGCAGCCAGGCCCAGTGCCTCCCTGGATGACAGCTTGGCTCCTGTGAGGACGCGCTCACCCGAGCCTGTGCACACACTGCAGGCCATGCCAGCTGAGCTGGGCAGACGGCCCACTGCCCTAGGGGTGCACCGCCTCCCCAGGTGTCAGGTGGGACCTTCCTGGGCCCGAGAGCTCGGGGCCCATCTATGCTGCTCTGGGACTGGAGTCATAGTTCACGGGGGTCCCAGCTGGGCCCATCACGTGCTCCCTGCTCTTCCTCAGTCCCACAGGCTCCTCTGATTTCCATCTTCCCCAGGGACCAGGTGATGGCAGCGGCCAGGCTCCTACCGCCACCGGCGGTGCCCCAGGTGAGTTACCCCGAGGCCTGCACAGCACCCCTGCCTTGCTCACTGCCCCCGCATCCCTGGGCCTGTCCCCACACCCCCATGCTGCTTGCACCCACCTCATCTCGGATGGAGACACTCAGTCGACCTGCAGCAGCCCCTGTCGTTCCAGGCCAAGGTGACCTTCGAGGACGTGGCCGTGCTCCTCTCCCAGGAGGAGTGGGACCGCCTGGGCCCTGCTCAGCGGGGCCTCTACCGACATGTGATGATGGAAACCTACGGGAACGTGGTCTCCGTGGGTAAGGCCTCTCTGCACGCCTCGTTTGTCTGTGTGCTCTGCCCAGGGCAGGGTTAGGGTGCTCACAGATGCTGTGTAGACAAAAGGCCTTCCCTCCCCATGCGCAGGAATTCCAGGATCCAAGCCCGAGGTGATCTCGCAGCTGGAGCGAGGAGAGGAGCCGTGGGTCCTGGACAAACAGGGAAATGAGGGGCGCCGGGGCCTGGGCACTGGCCGCTCAGGTGAGTGGGGAGCCGCCTTCCTGCACCAAGGGCTGAGCACCTGCGGGTGCTGATGGGAGGTGGCCGGAGTGGCTTCCTCCTGGGGTCTGATTTGGCAGAGGGACCCTGCGGGCAGGCGGGGCCGGGCCCCGTTCTGGTGGGACCTCCAGCGTTTGAGGGATCCCTGGTTGGTTGAGGGAGGAAGGAAGCACCTCAGTGTAGAAGGGAAGTTTCTTAACCTGGTAGGTCGTGGGGCTGGGGCTGTTTGAGATGAGGAGCCTACCATCCACGGCCACATGGCGCCATCCGGGCATCCCATCCAAAATAAGGCAGGACAGACGGAACACAGCAACAAGATTGAAGCTACAGAACTGGAAAGAAGTCGTTGAAAATCATATGATTTTCTCTTGTAAGATTGACCAGAATTCACAAGAGAGTTTGCTAGGTACAAAATCAGTTTTATTTCTATTTATCAGCACCAAAGGTATGATTTTTTTTCTAGTTTTATTGAGATATAATTGACGTGACATTACAAGTTTAAGGTGTAGAGCATAATGATTTGACTTAAATATATTGTGAAATAATAACCACAGTACGTTTAGGTAACATCCACCATCTCATATAGGTAAAACAGCAAGAGAGAAAAATTTTTTTCAAGATGTGATTCTCTTAAAGATAACATTTACAGCAGCATCAGAGAGGTGAGGTGTCCAGTAGTTAATCTAACAGACGAAGCACCAGACCTTTATGGAGGCAAGTGTAGAAGGGAGGGTGCTGGCAGATGCGTCCAGTCCTGAGGGCAACGGTCAGCAGTTGCTTTAGGGCGGGGCGGGGGTGGGCGACATCCAGTGAAGGACGAGGACAGGAGTCTCAGGGAGCCTCAGCCAGCCTGCCCTGCAGGACGCGGCCCCTCTGGCTGTGAGGACAGCATGGCAGCAGTCCCGTGGCTGCTCCACTCCAGGGTCTCTAGGTACCGTGTGGAGGGGCACCAGGTGTTACGGACAGCCCGCCTCTCACTGACCCGCAGAATCAGGTATCCTCAGAGGAGCAGTGACTTGGCTGGACCCGGAGGAATGCGATTTTCCAGGGAATGTAGAAAAGGCACAGCATCATGTTGAGCAAATCTTTGACTGCAGCTGCAGGGGGCAAGAAAACAGCTGCCCCCAACCAGACCTGGGTCCCTGGTGGACCAGCTGTGGTTTCACCTGATGGAGGTCTTAAGACGAGTGCCCTTCAGATCTGATGAAAGAGACCGCCGTTCTCCAAGGTCATGGCGGGTTGGAGAGAGCAGCTTTCGCACAGAAGCGCCTGCTCACACTGCCCCCCACCCGCAGGCCCCAGCGGACGGGGTGTGCACAGAGCAGGAGCTGCCTGCTGCAGCCCGGGCCGCCACCATGTGCCTCGGCCTCGCCCGGCAGCTCCTCGAAGGGAGAAGCGTGTGCGCCTGCCCGGCCCTGCCATCTCCAACCCAGTGAACTGCACTTGCGTCTCGTAACAGCAAATGAGAGGGTTTTCCACTCTTGGGAGAGGCGTGGGTTTTGTTGTCCCTTCAACTCTCTGTTCCTTTTGCAGACACCTTCACGTGTGACCACATGACAGCTTGTGTGCAGCAAGACAGCACGTCCTGTCCCTGGGGTGAGTGTGTGTCTCATCTTCTTTTCGATCCAGTGCAAAACCCCTGACGTGTTTGTGCTCATGGTTCACGAGGAGGTTCCCAGGCCGCTCCGATGCAGAGCGTGTGTTCTCACGGCACAGCACACACAATCTCTACAGAATGGCGGGGGGGGAGGTTAAATTAGAAAATTGGTTTCAGTGGACTTGCTTTTTCCCCTTTATTTGTCTTGTTGCTACTGTACACTTGAAACAACGATGAAGCTGCCATCCTGAGAGTGTGGGGCAAGAGGCAGCCCATCCCCGCATTCGTGGCAGCCGGGGTCTGTTGTGTGCTGTGTTTGTGCCATGGATGATGGAGGGAGTGACCTCCTGAAATGTTAAATTATTCTTCAGTGTTAAAGTCGTCTTTCTTGTCTTGTTACTCTGGCATCAGGCCAGAAACCACCCATTCAGGAAGCTTCAAACATCAGAAGTGATACTTTTCCATGCAAATGAGTAATTATTTCTTTGACCTACCAGCTTTACTCTGTGATGATGAGGCTTATAAGTCAAAAAAAAGGAACTAAAACTTGTTTTCTGCTTAAAAAAAAAACATAGTATAAGTTTTTAAGAACATGCAAAAATCTCATTAAACAGATGACAGTGAATTCAGATATTTCAATGAACAACCTGTTGAATACTGTTACCATTTATCAGTACAGTGCACACTTAATAAATACATTGCTCTGAAGAGAATAAATACGAAGAAACTCCGAATAAGAAAAATGGGCACAAAACGTGAACAGGTTCTAATAGAAGAGAGCCAAAGGAGAGGCCAGGTGAGAAGGTGGCAGCCACCGACAAGCCAACAGAAGAGCCTCTGCATAGCCTGCACCACTGTGGAGCAGTCAGTAGTGCCTGGAAGCAGCGGTTACCCTGGACCAGCCACTATACACCCTGTTGTTTGTTCCCTCTTCTTTTTCTCCTTTCTAAAAAGTTCGGTATTTTTCATGATTCTATCTTATCTCCTTTGCTGTCTTCTCAGCTGTAACTCTGGGCTGTTTTAGTGGTTGTCTCAGGGTTCACAGCATGAGTCTTCAGTCTGTCAGTCTGCCTTTGGCCCCTGCTTCTCTCTATGCGTTGTGTCTTTTTCTCTGGCTGCCTTTAAAATGTTCTCTTTGTCAATGAAATGACAATGAAACCTACCTTGCTGGCACCTTGGTCTTGGGCTTCCCAGCCTCCTGTTGTGTAAGCCCCCCAGTCTGTGATATTTTGTTAGGACACCAAGCCAACTAAGATAACCCCAGGATCCCTGCCCTCTGATCCCTGGTATACATACCCTGCATAATCCCCAGGACTGTGGTTATGTGTTTTATGATTAGGTTATGTGAAATGGCACTGTTGCCTTTAAAGAACAGAGAATGCTCTAAATCTGGGTCTAGAGGTCAGAGACGAGTCAAATTCAAAGCAGGAGGAGGGAATTCCCTGGCAGTCCAGTGGTTAAGACTCAGCACTTTCACTGCCTTGGCCCAGGTTCAGTCCCTGGTTAGGGAACTAAGATCCCACGAGCTGCTCTGTGTGGCCAAAAATAAATTTATTAATTAAAAAAAATTTTTTTTAAAGCAGATGGATTTGATGCCTCATTGCTGCCTTAAAGATGCAGGTAGGAGGTAGGAGCAGAGGGTGACTCCCAGGCGGCATCCAGCAAGGAAACGGTCACCTCGGCCCTGCAGCTCCAAGGAGCTAAATGTTGCCAACAAAAAAAAAGAGCTGAGAAGTGGATTTATCCCCTGAGCCTTCACACAGGATTTCAGACTGGCTGACACTTTATCTCAGCCTTGTGATACCCTGAGCAGAGAACCCTTCCCCGCCATACAGAATTGTGGCCTACAGAACTGTAAGCTAATAAATACAGTTCCCAGTGCTCACACAAGGCTGGGAACACTGTCTTTTCCCACCAGCAAGAGCGGAAAACCTTGTAACTCACAAGGCATCATCAGGTAGAGTACTGAGTAGGGTCTTGCCTCACTAATTGGGGGGGAATAACCTTAAACACTGCTCTGGTCAGACTGAACAGAGTTGAAAGGCAAGAACCATACAATTTCCAAGTAACTTAGCCACGTATTAGAACAAAGCTCAATAATGTTTATAAAAATACAGAAGTATCCAGCACCAAGCAAGGGGAAATCGATGATGTCCAGCATCTAACCAGAGATACAAAGAAGCAAGAAAATACAACCATGATTAGAAGAAAAACCAGTCAAGTGAAACTGACCAGAAATGACAGGGATGATAGAATGGTAGACAAGGATATTAAAACAATAAATTCCATATGTTCAGGGAGCTACAGGAAATAGTGTATTAGGTAGAGGCATGGAATATTATTTTTTTAAAACCCAAATCTAATTTCTAAATATGAAAAAAACGATGAGATGAAAAATTCACTGGGTAAAATTAGTGGCAGATTAAACATTGCAGAAGAAAGGATTAGTGAACTTGAAAACAAAGGCATGGAAACTTTTGAAAAGGAAACAGGACAAAGGCTAAAAAAGACTGAAGAATATCGGTGAGCTGTGGGAGAACCTAAAATAGCCTGATATATATCACTGATGGGAACAAAGCAGGAAAAATATTTGAAGAAGTGACAGTTGAAGTTTTTCCAAATTTGATGAAAATTATAAACTCAGAAATCTAAGAAGCTCAAGGGACCCTATGCATAATAAACATGAATAAAATTACACTAAACCACATCATAATTAAACGTTGACAACTGGTGACAAAGAGAACATTTTAAAGGCAGCCAGAGGGCTTCCCTGGTGGTGCAGTGGTTGAGAGTCCGCCTGCTGATGCAGGGGACACGGGTTTGTGCCCCGGTCCGGGAAGATCCCACATGCCGCGGAGCGGCTGGGCCCGTGAGCCATGGCCGCTGAGCCTGCACGTCCGGAGCCTGTGCTCCGCAACGGGAGAGGCCACAACAGTGAGAGGCCCACGTACCGAAAAAAAAAAAAAAAAAGGCAGCCAGAGAAAAAGACACATCGCATAGAGAGAAGCAGGGGCCAAAGGCAGACTGACAGACTGAAGACTCATGCTGTGAACCCTGAGACAACCACTAAAATAGCCCAGAGTTACAGCTGAGAAGACAGCAAAGGAGATAAGATAGAATCATGAAAAATACCGAACTTTTTAGAAAGGAGAAAAAGAAGAGGGAACAAACAACAGGGTGTATAGTGGCTGGTCCAGGGTAACCGCTGCTTCCGGGCACTACTGACTGCTCCACAGTGGTGCACACAAAGCATGCTGTTGTATTGGCCAGCTCAGGCTGCCATAACAAAATGCCACTGATCGGGTCCTTAAACATCAGAAATTTACTTCTCATAGTTCTAGAGGCTGGCAGTCCAAAATCAAGGTACCAGCTGATTTGGTTTCTGGTGAGGGCTCTGCTCTCTTCCTGACTTGCAAGTGGCCACTTTCTTTCTTTCTTTCTTTTTCTTTCCTTCCTTCTTTCCTTCCTTCCCTCCCTCCCTCCTTCCCTCCCTTTCTTTCAATATTTATTTATTTATTTGCATCAGGTCTTAGTTGCGGCTTGCCAGCTCCTTGGTTGCAGCTTGCCAGCTCCTTAGTTGCAGCACATGGGCTCCTTAGTTCTGGCATGTGAACTCGTAGTTGTGGCATGCGTGTGGGATCTAGTTCCCTGATCAGGGATTGAACCCAGGCCCCCTGCATTGGGAGCATGGAGTCTTATCCGCTGTGCAGGTGGCCACTTTCTTGCTGTGTGTTCACTTGACTCTGTGCCTGAGGAGACATAAGGACACTGTTCTCATCGCTGCGGCCTGTCCTGATGACCTCAACTAGCCCTCAGCACCTCCCAAAGGCCCCACCTCCAAATACCATCACACAGGGGGTTAGGGCTTCAGAATACGGATTTGGGAGAACACAAACGTTCAGTCCTTAACAACCTCCCTGTTCCTTCTTCCCCAATTTTAGGGTACTGTCCTAAGTTTTATATATGTTGTAAAACCACAATATGGAACTACTGTTTTTGCTTTAGACAGTTGTCTTTTAGAGTGACTTAGAAAACTTTTTCATAGTCTTTTATATTTACCTTCATTTTAACCATTTCCAAAAACCGTCATTTCTTTGTGTGATTCCAAGTTTCTGTCAGGTATATTTTTTCCCCATGAAGAATTTCTTTAACATTAATGTGGATTTCATGGTTGGGAACTCTCTCTGTTGGTTTTTTTCTTTTCAAAAAGTTATCCTTTTTTTGGAAAGGTATTTTTTGCTGGGCACAGAGTTGTAAATTGACAGGTGTTTTCCTCTCAGCACTTGAAGGATGTCCGTGCATTGTCTTCTGACGTGAAGGTTTCTGATGACGAGTCTGCTGTATTTCTTACATTGGTTCCTCTGTGTTCTCTGTGGTTTTTTTTCCCTGTAGCTGCGTCTAAGATTTTCTCCTTCTCTTTGGTTTTTAGGAGTTTGAATAGGAAACATGTTTGTGTTTCTCTGATCTTGGATCTGTGTTTTGATATCATCCGTTATTGTTGGAAAAATCCCAGCCATGATCTTTTCAGATGTTTTACTTCCTTGTCCTCTGTCTTCTCCTGGGATTCTAACAACATGCAAGTTGGGCTGCTCAGTGTTGACCCACAGCTCTGTTCAGTGTTGTTTTTATTGCTCACTGTTCATTTTTCTCTTTGTGTTTCAGTTTGAATAATTTCTCTTGACCTATTTGCAAGCTCCCTGGTCGTTTCCTCAGCTGAGTTGAGTCTACTGACGAGCACATCAAAGGCGTCCTTTACCTCTGTCGCCGTGTCTTGTGTCTGATGGTGCAGGTTGTTCCAACACACGGGTCACCTCTGAGCCTGGCGTATCACCGCTTAGTGTCTTGAGTGTGAGTGTGTGTGTGTGTGTGTGTGTGTGTGTGTGTGCACGCATGGGCGCGCACTCACGCCCTTGTCTTTTTTGGTATCTCTTACTTTTTTATTGAATGTCAGCCATCACTCATCGGACAGCGAAAGAGGTAAACTGTCTGTCTGGAAACACAGCCTCTCCTTCTCAACTCTTATTGTGAAAGGCAGAGTCGGTTCAGGCAGGAGCTGGGCTGGGTCCTTTGTGCCCATCGCTGCCTTCAGGGCGCCACCAGATTCAGATTCCACAGGCACTTCCTCGTGCAGGGCCGGGGGCACTCAGTCTCCCGTGTGTTTCTGTACCTCAGAGCCTTCCTCCACCCTCAGTAGCCTGCTGTGGCTTGTTGCTCAGCACTTTTTAGACTTGGGGAAGGGGGGATGGAGCAACCTCTGCTGTCCTGGTCCGTCCTTGGGCTCAGCCCTCCCCCAGCTGAAGGAGGTTCTAATTGTCTGGGTCCAGGGTCGTTTCCTGCCCTTCCCCACCCCCACCCCCCAAGCACAGGGTAGTCTTCCCTTCCCCCAGCCATGATTTTCATCTGTCCCCAGAGTGTCAAGTTTGCTTACCCTCCCCCAGTGACTCACAACTTTTGTTCCGTAGAGAAGGCTCCCCCCTCTTTCAGACCTGAACCCCCAAGGGAGGCTCCCTGTGATACTCCCCCCAGGGGAGGTCCACAGAGATGCGCCCTCGTGTCCATGCTCCCAGGGGCTCTTTGTCAATCTGTTAATGTTTTAGCTGGAGTCTCCGAGCCGCTTGTGTGGTGGCCCTGCCTTCCATCTTCCTCTCACCCCTCCCTTCAGCCATGGGCCATCCCACACACCTGTCTCCATTCAAGCACCTGTCTTTGCCTAGATTTCGGGTCAGTTGGTTATTATTGTGACATTAGTTCTGTGATGGATTCAGGAAAGTTAAGATTCTGTAGATTGTCTGTCTACCTTTTTCTTGCTGTCGGGGTGGAAGAGATGCTCTTTCCAGGTTTCTGGCCCCTGGGGGAAAGCCGTTAACAAAGTGATATAATAATACGTGTTGTCTTAAATAATATAATAATGACATTAATGGTAGAAGAACATGGGAATCACAGCTAGATTGGTCAGTGCAGTCACGAGACTTTGCCCAATTGAGATTGTGTTCTTCTGAGGGTCCCGGGGAGGGGCCCTCAGAGGCAGTGCTTGGAAGCAGAGGGCGGTGACTGTTCGGTAACAGGAACAAGGGCTTGGACACTGGGGTTGGAAGAGGAAGAGAAGAACAGAGGAGAGACTTCCCTGGTGGTCCCGTGGTTAAGACTCTGCGCTTCCAATGCAGGGGATGCAGGTTTGATCCCTGGCCAGGGAAATAAGATCCCACATGGCACATGGTGCGGCCAAAAAAAAAGGGAATCAGAAGAGAGACGTGGGTCCTGAGGGCCCCCAGCTGCAGGGGGAGGAGCCAAGTTCTGTTCTGGACTTTGGACGTGGATGTGCTGGTGGGCCCTCCAGACAAAGAGGCCTGGCTGTAGGCAGAACACCCACCTGAGCCCTGGAGAGCAGTATGGGTGGGGAGGCCAGGATGTCCCCGTGTCGGGGGCAGCTGAAGCTCGGGGTGGGACCCCAGCCTCTACACCACTCTGGGGGCCCCTCGCCCTCAGTGTGATTTCTTTAAGGAACTCTGGGTAAGTCTCCCCAGCCCTGCTCCTGCCTCTTCCGAGATGACCCTCTGCTGAGGGTTTGCTGCAGTCGGGCTGCCTCCATCCCCCCCCCTTTTTTTAATGTTTTTTGGGGGTTTTTAAAATAAATTATTTATGTTTATTTTTTACTATGTTGGGTCTTCGTTGCTGCCCACGGGCTTTCTCTAGTTGCGGTGAGCTGGGGCTACTCTCCGTTGTGGTGCGCGGGCTTCTCGTTGCGGTGGCTTCTCTTGTGGAGCACAGGCTCTAGGCACGCGGGCTTCAGTAGTTGTGGCGCACGGGCTTAGTTGCTCCGTGGCATGTGGGATCTTCCCGGACCAGGGCTGGAACCCGTGTCCCCTGCGTTGGCAGGCAGATTCCCAACCACTGCGCCACCAGGGAAGCCCCTGCCTCCATCCTTTCGCAAGAAGTATTACCATTTGGTATGTCTAAGTCCCTCCAAGGTAACCATTTCCTGGATGTCACAAGACATCACAGGTCAAATCAAGCACATGTTGACCCCGTTGGCACAAATCTCTTTCCAAACACTTCAGTCAAAGTCTATCTTAGAAACTCCCTTGCGTGGTGGAGGGACTGCTTGGGTTCCAAGTCCATTATTTTCCAAGGGTCCTGGTTGGGGTTTGAGGGAGCCCGTTGCACAGCACCTGTCTTCTCAAACCAAGTTCTGAGTGAATTAAAAAGTAAAGCTTATATCGCAATAATGCTGTTACCACCAAAAAAGAAAGAAAAGAAAAGAAAAGCTGATGGGACTTGAAAATATTCTTACTACAGAAAAACGGACAGTTCGGTGACAACGTGCCTGGTTGCCATTCAGTATGCTTCCTAATCAGAAACTCCAGAAAGACCTTTAACCACCAGATTCAGGCAGGGAGGGGCTTCTGGGTCTTCACTGTGAAGCAGAATGCAGGTCCCCTGAGCTGAGAAGGCCCACAGGAGGGGAGGGAGAGGCAGGTGCCACGGGCACGCACATTGGTGCCATTCTAGCTCGTGATCTCCTGGTGTTTCTGGGATAGCATTTGTCAGTCTGCTTTTCCCAGGGGCTGCCGGCCCCGGCACCTGTCACAGGCCCCAGGAGTGTCCTTGTGTGGCGAGGGAGTGAGAGTTCCCTCCTCGGATCTTCTTCAGCCCCCGGGGCTTCTCACACTGGCATGTCCCTCAGCGACCGCCGTTTTTAACACTGTCCCCAGCGAGGCCTTTGGGAAGCTAGAGGCCGCAGCACAGTGGGCGCTGAGACGGGCACTGGGAGGGTCGTGGGAGGACTGGCTCCGTCCTGTCCCCCGTCTCGTGCCGTCACAGCCCTGCCGCGGGCCAGCTTCACCTGCTGAGCGTCCCTGATGGACATCGCTCCGAGCAGGCCGTCCTCCGGGACAGTCCTGTCCCCTGGTGACGTCAACTCAGTGGCTCTGTCTCCGAGATTTAAAAAAATGTCCTTGGCACCCCCTGCTCTGCCCACTCAGCCTACAGAGCCCCTGCCCTGACTCTGGAAACATCCCCTGGCGTTCTCTGCCATCCTCACGGACGCCTGAAAGCCCCGTCTTGTCCCCCAGGGAGCAGTCTGCTGGACACGCACGCAGTGCTCACGCATCTCCTAGCAGCCCCCTTCCCACCCCCCACGGTCATAGGTGTGGTCCTACCTCAGTTCCACCTCCGATGGCCTCTGGACACTCCAGGCAGGGCGGGGCTGGGGTGGCAGTGGGCTCTGACCTCGTGTGCCCCTCACAGGGGCCCTCGGACTGGAGCCGGCCCTTCTCTCCAGCCACACTGTCGGCCTGGGCACCTTCTGTGTCACCTACTGGTGGCCTCTCAGCCATGGGCATTCAGGGGCCTCCCTGCTCCAGCGAAGCGCCTTCAGGGTGGCAATTGCTCTGCAGTTTCAAGTGGGTTAACACGCTCACTGTGGTTTTGTTGTTTCAGGATGTGAGAACAAGGAGCAGGACCAGAACAGAGACTTGAGTCTGAGACCACTCACTTCAGAGGAAATTTCGATGATCCTGAGGAAAACACCTGCCGAGTGGAGTGATCAGGGAAGCTGTGAACCCGAGGAGAGCTTCTGTCTGAGTCCCAGCCACACTGGCCCCCCCGAAGGCCGGGCCCTGAGTCAGGGCATGCCTGTCGCTCAGCGACCAGCTGTTCCTGGCGGGGAGAGGCCCTACCGGTGCGTGGAGTGTGGGAAGTGCTTTGGGCGGAGCTCCCACCTGCTCCAGCACCAGCGCACCCACACCGGGGAGAGGCCCTACGTGTGTGGCGTGTGCGGCAAGGCCTTCAGCCAGAGCTCGGTCCTCAGCAAGCACAGGCGGATCCACACGGGCGAGAAGCCCTACGCGTGTCACGAATGTGGAAAGGCCTTTAGAGTGAGCTCAGATCTTGCTCAGCATCACAAGATACACACGGGGGAGAAGCCACACGAGTGTCTCGAGTGTCGCAAGGCCTTCACACAGCTCTCCCACCTCCTCCAGCACCAGCGCATCCACACCGGTGAGAGGCCCTACGTGTGCGGCGTGTGCGGCAAGGCCTTCAACCACAGCACTGTGCTGCGCAGCCACCGGCGGGTGCACACCGGGGAGAAGCCGCACGCGTGCGCGGAGTGTGGCCGTGCCTTCAGCGTGAAGAGGACGCTGCTCCAGCACCAGCGGGTCCACACCGGGGAGAAGCCCTATGCCTGCGGCGAGTGTGGCCGTGCCTTCAGCGACCGCTCCGTCCTCATCCAGCACCACAGCGTGCACACGGGCGAGAAGCCCTATGAGTGCAGCGAGTGCGGCAAGGCCTTCCGGCACCGCTCCACCCTCCTGAACCACGAACGCATCCACACCGAGGAGAAACCCTATGGCTGCTACGCATGCGGCAAGGCCTTCGTGCAGCACTCCCACCTGACCCAGCACCAGCGGGTCCACACCGGCGAAAAGCCCTACGTGTGTGGTGAGTGTGGCCACGCCTTCAGTGCCCGCAGGTCACTGGTCCAGCACCAGCGGGTCCACACGGGTGAGAGGCCATTCCACTGTGCACAGTGCGACAAGGCCTTCAGCCTGAAGGCCACGCTGATCGTGCACCTGAGGACCCACACAGGCGAGAGGCCCTACGAGTGTAGCCGCTGTGGCAAGGCGTTCAGCCAGTACTCGGTGCTCGTGCAGCACCAACGCATCCACACAGGTGAGAGGCCCTATGAGTGTGGGGAGTGCGGCCGCGCCTTTAACCAGCACGGCCACCTGATCCAGCACCAGAAGGTACACAAGAAGCTGTGACCTTGGCCGCATGCAAACGCGCACTCGGGAACTTGGGCACCCAGCCCCAGGAAGCCTCCAGTCCAAGGGAGGTGCCCGTCAGTATCACTGAGAAGGGAAGCACTGACATGTCTCTGGAAGAACTTCAGAGGATGCCTCATTTGTTTTGTTTCAACTTCTTGAGGTTCAACTGCAGAGTAATTACACAATTGTAGAGAATTTTGGTGAAGACAGTTCCAATTCATTATTTAACATTAGTTTATTAGAAATGAGGAAGTAAAGGAAGTTACAGCATAAGGATTACTGTCACAGTAAAACTTCCTCACTCCAGATAAAGGTTTTCTTCTTAAAACATTATATGCCTTTCCTAAATTCAATGACTGTTCTGATTATTGCACTTAAAATTAGAATGTTGGACTATATTTTCAGTATTCTGTTAAGCACTACAATGTTGTGTGGATAAAATGATATAAAAAAGATTGTCACCAAGTGTCGTAATGTATTATGACTGAAAGTCCTGTGTGTGTGGAACCACTTGTTTTGTATGAAAACCAGGTGGCAGGGGGGTGGGGGGGGCGGGACTCTAAAGATTAGTGAGAAATTATGTAAGGTTAGAAGACCCTTTATCTACTCCTTTAACTTTTCAAGATCAGAAGGGATGTCCTAACTTACTTATTAGTGAAGATTCAACTCAAAAATGGATTTTTTCCTCAAAACCTGTGCATAGAAATCATGGTATGTCTTTGGTTTCTGGGCCCATGTAGGCTTAGGAGGCCTCTTCGCACTCAGAGCCCAGACCTCACAGCTGCTACACCACGTGGGTGCCTCTTTATACACTATGGTGTTTCCCAAAAATAGTGTTACTAAAAAGACAGTTCTTTGGCACATACTTTTTTTTTTTTTTTTTTGCGGTACGCGGGCCTCTCACTGTTGTGGCCTCTCCCGTTGCGGAGCACAGGCTCCGGACGCGCAGGCTCAGCGGCCATGGCTCACGGGCCCAGCTGCTCCGCGGCACATGGGATCTTCCCAGAGCGGGGCACAAACCCATGTCCCCTGCATCGGTAGGCAGACTCCCAACCACTGCACCACCAGGGAAGCCCTGGCACATACTTTTTTAAAACAAAATTCTCAAATAGCTTTTTGTTTACTTTCTGATATTTCTATTCCTATGACTGAGGGTTTTCTTTCATTTTTTACTCTAGTTCCAAGAGAGTCTAGTATTCATTGTCGGATACTGTGATTAATCTAGTTTATTCATAATCTTTAAAAGTTTTTTTCTATTGAGAACACATCAGCTTCTCAGGAAAAATCAAGGACCAGAGTGTTGATCCCTTTTTTTTTTTTTTTTTGGCTGTGTTGGGTCTTTGTTGCTGCACGTGTGCTTTTCTCTAGTTCTGGTGCGTGGGCTTCTCATTGCAGAGCACAGGCACCGGGCGCACGGACTTCAGTAGTTGTGGCACACGGGCTCAGTAGCTGTAGCTCTTGGGCTCTATAGCGCAGGCTCAGCAGTTGTGGTGCACGGGCTTTGCTGCTCCATGGCATGTGGGATCTTCCCGGACCAGGGCTTGAACCCTTGTCCCCTGCATTGGCAGGTGGATTCTTAACCACTGTGCCACCACGGAAGTCCTAGAGTGTTGATCCTTACGTCCATAGCCATCACTGATACAGGTAAAAGCCTGTTTTCCCCTCTCTGCAGACACTGCTGAGAGGAGCTTACATCACTCAGGTGTAACATGAGAGAGGAACTGAGACCACAGGGAAGCTACCAAACTTTCTGACTCAGTCCATGACTGGCGTCTGACTCCCAGTGTTACTCAGAGCTGAGCCCACCACTACTCAGGACACAATTCCTAATTGTGTGGAAGTTTTAGAGTAAGAAACAGTCATGTTCCAAGACAAGGCTGCCCACTCTCACCACCTCTATTCAACATAGTACTGGAGGTCCTCGCCACAGCAATCAGACAAGAAAAAGAAATAAAAGGCATCCAAATTGAAAGGGAAGAGGTAAAGTTGCCATTATTTGCAGATGATGTGAATACTACTGGGTGGGCCAAAATGTTCATTCGGCTCTTTCTTTAAGATGGCTCAGTAGCACTTAATTGTCTTTAACTTCATTAAAAACAATTTTGTTAGCCTGTATGTGACAGCTGTCATATCAGCGTGCATTTAAAAAAAGACTTGTATCAGAAGTCTTGAATTTCTGTGTAGCCATTTTAATATCGAAGATGGAAGAAAAAGAGCAACATTTTCAGCATATTATGCTTCATTATTTCAAAGAAGGTTGCATTTGCAACCTAAATGCAAAAAAAGATTTGTGCAGTATATGGAGAAGGTGCTGTGACAGACCGAACGTGTCAAAAGTGGTTTGCGAAGTCTTGTACTGGAGATTTCTCGTTGGACGATGCTCCATGGTCGGGTAGACAAGTTGAAGTTGATAGTGATCAAATAGAGAACATTAACTGAGAACAATCAACATTATACCACACAGGAGATAGCCAACATACTCAAAATATCCAAATCAAGCGTTGAAAATCACTTGCACCAGCTTGGTTATGTTCACCACTTTGATGTTTGCGTTCCACATAAGTTAAGCGGAGAAAACCTTCTTGACCATTTTTCCCATGCAATTCTCTACTTAAACATAATGAAAATGTTCCATTTTTAAAACAAATTGTGATGGCTGACTGAAAAGTGGATACTGTACAATAATGTGAAATGGAAGAGATCGTGGGGCAAGAGAAATGAACCATCACCAACCACACCAAAGGCCAGTCTTCATCCAAAGAAGGTGATGTTGTGTATATGGATTGGAAGGGAGTCCTCTATTATGAGCTCCTTCCGGAAAACCAAACGATTAATTCCAACAAGTACTGATCCCAATTAGACCAAATGAAAGCAGCACTCATCACAAAGCGTCTGGAATTAGTGAACAGAAAACGCATAATCTTCCATCAGGATAACGCAAGACCACTAGTTTCTTTGATGACCAGGCAAAAACTATTACAACTTGGCTGGGAAGTTCTGATTCATCTGCCATATTCACCAGACATTGCACCTTTGGATTTCCATTTATTTCAGTCTTTACAAAATTCTCTTAATGGAAAAAATTTCAACTCCCTGGAAGACTGTAAAAGGCACCCGGAACAGTTCTTTGCTCAAAAAGTTTTGGGGGAGCTTCCCTGGTGGCGCAGTGGTTAAGAATCCACCTGCCAATGCAGGGGACACGGTTCAAGCCCTGGCCCGGGAAGATCCCACATGCCGCGGAGCAACTAGGCCTGTGTGCCACAACTCCTGAGCCTGCGCTCTAGAGCCCGGGAGACACTACTGAGCCTGCATTCCACAACTACTGAAGCCCACACACCTAGAGCCCGTGCTCTGCAACAAGAGAAGCCACCACCATGAGAAGCCTGCGCACCACAACAAAGAGTAGCCCCTGCTCGCTGCAACTAGAGAAAGCCCGCGTGCAGCAACAAAGACCCAACACAGCCAAAGGTAAATAAATTAAATAAATAAATTTATTTTAAAAAAAAAAAGTTGGGCTTCCCTGGTGGCACAGTGGTTGAGAATCTGCCTGCCAATGCAGGGGACATGGGTTCGTGCCCCGGTCCGGGAGGATCCCACATGCCGCGGAGCGGCTAGGCCCATGAGCCATGGCCGTAGAAGACCCTAAAGACTCCACACAAAAACTTCTAGAACTGATAATCCTAAAATTCATATGGAACCATAAAATACCCAGAATTACCAAAGAAATCCTGAGGAAAAAGAACAAAGCAGGGGACTTCCCTGGTGGCGCACTGGTTAAGAATCCGTCTGCCAATGCAGAGGACACAAGTTCCAGCAACGAAGACCCAATGCAGCCAAAAATAAATTAATAAATAAATTTATAAAAAAGAACAAAGCAGGAAGCATAACCGTCCCAGATTTGAGACAATACTATTGGCTTGGCCAAAAAGTTCGTTCGGGATTTTCTGTAACATCTTACGGAAAAACCTGAACTTTTTGGCCAACTCAATACAAAGCTACAGTAATCAAAACTGTGGTATTGGCACAAAAACCAACATATGAGTCAATGGAACGGAATAGCCCAGAAATAGGCCCACACACCCATGGTCAATTAATATTTGACAAAGGAGGCAAGAATATACAATGGTAAAGAAAAAAAAAACAGTCTCTTCAGCAAGTGGTGTTGGGAAAGTTGGATGCATGTATATCAATGAAGTTAGAACATTCTCACCATAAACAAAAATAAACTCAAAATGGCTTAAAGTCTTAAACATAAGACATGACACCATAAAACTCGTGGAAGAGAACATAGGCAAAACATTGCCTGACAAATCGTACCTGAGCCAGTCAGTCTCCCAAGGAAATAGAAATAAAAACAAAAATAAACAAATGGGACCTAATCAAACTTACAAACTTGCACAGCAAAGGAAACCATAAGCAAAACAAAAAGACAATGTACAGAGTGGGAGAAAAAGTTTACAATCAACTGACAAGGGCTTAATTTCTAAAATGTACAAACAGCTCATACAACTCAATAACAAAAAAACAAACCCAGTTAAAAAGTGGGCAGAAAGCCTAAACAGATATTTCTTCAAAGAGGAAATACAGATGGCCAAAAGCCACGTGATAAAATGCACATCGCCAATTATTAGAGAAATGCAGATCAAAACTACAATGAGGGGCCTCCCTGGTGGCGCAAGTGGTTGAGAGTCCGCCTGCCGATGCAGGGGATACGGGTTCGTGCCCCGGTCTGGGAGGATCCCATATGCCGCGGAGCGGCTGGGCCCGTGAGCCATGGCCGCTGAGCCTGCGCGTCCGGAGCCTGCGCGTCCGGAGCCTGTGCTCCGCAACGGGGGAGGCCACAACAGTGAGAGGCCCGCATACCGCAAAAAAAAAAAAAAAAAAACAACCAACTACAATGAGGTACCACCTCACACCAGTCAGAATGGCCATCATTAAAAAGTCTACAAATAACAAATACTGGAGAGGGTGTGGAGCAAAGGGAACCCTCCTACACTGTTGGTGGGAATGTAAACTGGTACAACGACTATGGAGAACAGTTATGGAGGTTCCTCAGAAAACTAAACATAGAATTGTCATATGATCCAGCAATCCTACTCCTGGGAATATATACAGACAAAACGAATCTAAAAAGATACATGCACCCCTATGCTTATAGCAGCACTATTCACAATAGCCAAAACATGGAAGCAACCTAAATGTCCATTGACAAGATGAATGGATAAAGATGGGGTTTATTTATACAATGGAATACTACTCTGCCATAAAAAAGAACAAAATAATGCCATTAGCAGCAGCAATGGATGCAACTAGAGATTATCATACTAAGTGAAGTCATAAAGAAAACGACAAATACCATATGATATCACTTATATGTGGAATCTAAAATATGACACAAATGAACCTATTTTTGAAACAGAATCTTGGACATAGAGAACAGACTATTGGTTGCCAAGGGGGAGGGGGTTGGGGAGGGATGGAGTGGGAGGTTGAGGTTAGCAGATGGAAGCTTTTATATATAATGTTTAATGGATAAACAAGGACCTACTGTATAGCACAGAGAATTATATTCAATATCATATGATAAACCATAATGGAAAAGAATATTTTAGAAAAGAATATATATATATATATGTATAACTGAATCACCTTGCTGCACAGCAGAAATTAACACATTGTTAATCAACTATATTTCAATTAAAAATATATATTGTTTTTTAAAAAAAGAAAAAAAAAGTAATGCTCTGTTGGAAAAAAAAAAAGAAATGGTCATGTTGTAGTCAAGATGAAAATAAGAGGTCAGGTAATTTCAGTGTACAGAGATGCTTATTTGGAAAGACCCTCTGTATCACAGGACAACTTGAGTTACACAGTGCAAATCATTCTGATTGCTAAATCCTCCAAGTAAGTTAGGGTTTTGGGGGAAATCATTCCAAAATGGATAGTTTGCTTTCCCACCTTGCCAAATGAAGTGCACTTACTCTGTCATTCTGCCTTTTCTTGCTCTCAGCTGCACTGACCTGGGTGGCGAGCTGCAGTGCCCCTCTCCCTGGGAAGGAGCCTGGAACATGCATTTTTGCTACTTGCCTTTCCAAGGAGCAGGAGTAGCACATGATCTGCTGGGACCTAAGGGCAGTCTGCCCTTTTTGGAAGTCACGTCAGAGGCTGGAATGATCTTTGGGGTCCCCCTCACCCTGGTAACACCATTCTCAGCCATTATCTCCCACCTCTGACTTGTCAGCAGCATTCACACTTACTTTGGATTTTTTTTAGTTCGAAGTCTTTACATTTTATGTATTTAAATCTTTCTCTTTATATTATTTCTTCTAACAGCTACCAAAAAATCTGATGCTTAGTTCTCTTCAAATTTTCTATTATTTGGAAAATATTTTAGACCACCTAAAATTTGATGTACTGTGTATAATCTGACATTTTCCAATAAAAAAGCAATGCCTGGAACCCATATTTATGCGTGAAGGAAGATCAGTAACTTTGGCTTAAGGATCTCCTACACGTCAGAGGCCATTGGACATGAGTGGGCAATGCAACCAGGGTGCCAAATCCAAACAAAGCCATGCCTCCCCTGCCAATCAATCAGTGAAGGCTATGCTGTGATACGCAGAGCTGTAAAGGGATAGGAAAATGCATTGCTGGTGACAATACAGTCCACCTGTGTCGGGTATGGGGACACAACAGTGTGACCATCTCCTCTGGAGGAAGATGACTGTGCGCCAGGACGTGGCTGGCAAGTGCCAGGCAGCCCAGAGGCTGAGGGCCAGTGGCACTCCCGGACGACAGGTCTGGAAGGTGAGTCCACAAAGTCCACTCCGCGCACAGAGAGGCTGGAGGTGGAGGCCCAGGAGTCGGACTTCCCTGGGGGCAGAGGAAAATCAGAGGAGTGGTGGTGGGGACAGCACTGGGGTCTCGACTCTGGCCCATCTGGATAAGTCTGGGGAACACTTTTAGTCTCATGTGTAAAAGTTCCTGAGCTGAGAAGTGCCGGTGAGATGGTGTGCAGTGCAGGGTCCCCAAGACAGCTCTCACCTCTGACACCACTCACAGGGTTCAGGCTCCACAAGATCACTCTCAAGTTCAGTAACTTGCTACACGGACACAAAGAACTCACCTTGAAAGCTGATATAACATGGTTACAGTGTGTTACAGGGAACAGACACAGATTCAAATCAGCCAAGAGGCTGCATGGGGCAGAATCCAGGGAAAGTTCCAGATGTGGAGCTTCCGTTGTCCTCTCCCTGGAAAGTCACAGGCAGCATTACTTTCCTGACACTGGTGTGGGACACAGTGCACGGGTATGGCAACAGGGAAGCTCACCTGAGCCTTGGCATCCAGAGCTCTTACTGGGGCCGGTGACAGCTGGCTGCCTGCATGACCAACCTCAGGCTCCAGCCCCTCCAGAGGTTGAGCTGATGCCGTGCAGCCCAAGGACTCCCCATAGGTCACTGTTGGTGTAGACCACCTCGCATGGCCCAAGGCTGCAGGTAAACAAAGATAACTCTTCTCAGGCAGGACATTCCAACCATCCAGGAGCCCAGGACAGAGGCCAGCCCTCTCCTGAGGTGAGGGTAGTCTTTTCTGCAAAGGTGATTAAGAGTGGGTTGGAGGGACTTCCCTGGTGGCGCACTGGTTAAGAATCCACCTGCCAATGCAGGGGACACGGGTTCCATCCCTGGTCCAGGAAGATCCCACGTGCCGCGGAGCAACTAAGCCCGGGCGCCACGACTACTGAGCTTGCGCTCCAGAGCCCACACATCACAACTACTGAGCCCGTGTGCCACAACTACTGAAGTCCATGTGCCTAGAGCCTGTGCTCTGCAACAAGAGAAGCCACCTGCAACAAGAGGAGCCACTGCAATGAGAAGCCCGCGCACAACGAAGACCCAAAAGTCTTGAGACATACAGAAGACAAATAGATAAATGATAGAAATAAACCATTCAACAGGAACCTCGTAAAATGTAAATAGATTAAACTATCTTATTAAAGGGCAGATACTGGCAGAGTAGATTTTAAAAGCCAGGATCCAGGGACTTCCCTGGTGGCACAGTGGTTAAGAATCTGCCTGCCAACGCAGGGGACACAGGTTCGAGCTCTGGTCCGGGAAGAGCCCACATGCCGCGGAGCAACTAAGCCTGTGCGCCACAGCTGCTAAGCCTGCGCTCTGGAGCCCGTGCTCCACAACGAGAAACCACTGCAATGAGAAACCCATGCACCACAACAAAGTGTAGTACCCGCTTGCTGCAACTACAGAAGGCTGCGCGCAGCAACGAAGATCCGATGCAGCCAAACATAAATAAAATAATTTTTTTTAAAAAAAGGAGAATCTGCCTGCCAATGCAGGGGACACAAGTTCGAGCCCCAGTCCAGGAAGATCCCACATGTTGTGGAGCAACTAAGCCCATGCACCACAACTACTGAGCCTGCGCACCGCAAATACTGAGCCCACATGCTGCAACTACTGAAGCCTGCACACCTAGAGCCCGTGTGCTGCAACAAGAGAAGCCACCGCAATGAGAAGCCCGCGCACCACAACAAAGTGTAGTACCCACTCGCCGCAACTAGAGAAAGCCTGCGTGCAGCAACGAAGACCCAACACAGCCAAAAATAAATAAAATTTAAAAAAAAAAGCCAAGATTCAACTACATGCTGTCTACAAGAGACTCTCTTTAGATATAAGGACATCAAGGAAAAGCCCAACAGAGAGGGCTTCAAGTCTACAGAACATTTAAAAAAGAATAAACACCAATCCTTCTCAAACTCTTCCCAAAAACTGAAGAGAAAGTAATACTTAACTTATTCTATGAGTCTAGCATTACCACGATATCAATGAGAGACAAAGACAAAAAACTATGGACCAATAGCCTTATGAGTATTCATGCAAAGATCCTCAACAAAATACTAGCAAACCAAATTCAACATATTAAAAGGATTATGCATGGGGACTTCCCTGGTGGTCCAGTGGCTACGACTCCACACTCCCGATGCAGGGGGCCTGGGTTCCATCCCTGGTCAGGGAACTAGATCCCATAGGCCGTAATTAAGAGTTCGCACGTGGGCTTCCCTGGTGGCACAGTGGTTAAGAATCTGCCTGCCAATGCAGGGTACACGGGTTCGAGCCCTGGTCCGGGAAGATCCCACATGCTGCGGAGCAACTAAGCCCGTACACCACAACTACTGAGCCTGCACTCTAGAGCCCGTGAGCCACAACTGCTGAGCCCACGTGCCACAACTACTGAAGCCCACATGCCTAGAGCCCGTGCTCCACAAGAGAAGCCACCACAATGAGAAGCCTTGCGCACCGCAAGGAAGAGTAGCCCCCGCTCGCAGCAACTAGAGAATGCCCGCGCACAGCAACGAAGACGCAACGCAGCCAAAAAAAAAAAGAGTTCATGTGCCACAACTAAAGATCACACATGCCACAACAAAGATCCTGCATGCCACAACTAAGACCTGGTGCAGCCAATTAATTTTTTTAAATCCCCATTTAAAAAGGATTATGCGTGATGATCAAGCAGGATTTATTCCCAGAATGCAAGGAGGGTCAACATACGAAAATCAACCACTGTAATATATCACATTAATAAAATGAGGAAAAAACCCCACTTGATCATATCAACTGAGGCAGAATACTACCCAACTCACTGATCTACAGATTCACTACAATCCCTATCAAAATCCCAATGACGTTTTTTTGCAGAAATAGAAACACCCATCCTAAAATTCATATGGAATCTCAAGGGACAGCCAAAACCACCTCAAAAAAAGAACAGGTAGGGAATTCCCTAGTGGTCCAGGGACTTAAGACTCCACGTTCCCAATGCACAGGACCCTGCTTCAATCCCTGGTCAGGGAACACAATCCCACATGCCATAACTAAGCATTCTCATGCCCCACTAAAGATCCCACATGCCACAACTAACATCCAGCGCAGCCAAATTAATTAATTAATTAATTTAAAAGTTAGAGGACATACACTTCCTGATTTCAAAACTTAACTACAAAGCTACATTAACCAAAACAGTGTGATGCTGGCATGAGAACAGACATATAACCAATGGAAGAGAAGAGAGCCTAGAAATAAACCCTTGCATGTACAGGCGATTTTTGACAAGGGTGCCAAGGCCATTTGTTATGAACTGAATGTTTGTGTCCCCTCAAAATTCATAAGCTGAAGCTCTAACCCCCAATGTGACTGTATTTGGAGGTAAGGCCTGTGAAGTGGTGATAAAGGTTAAATGAGGTCATAGGGTGGGGCCCTGATAAGAAGAGGGAAGTGACACCTGAGATCTTGCTCCACCAAGTGAGGACACAACGAGGCAGCTGTCCTGCAAGCCTGGAAAGGAAGCCTCACCAGGAGCCGAATCAGCCAACACCTTGATCTTGGACTTTTTTTTTTTTTAATTTATTTAATTAATTTATTTTTGGCTGCATTGGGTCTTCGTTGCTGCACGCGGGTTTTCTTTTAGCTGTGGCGAGCAGGGGCTACCCTTCATTGAGGTGCACTGCACAGGCTTCTCATTGCAGTGGCTTCTCTTGTTGCGGAGCATAGGCTCTAGGCACACAGGCTTCAGTAGTTGTGGCATGCAGGCTCTAGAGCGCAGGCTGATTAGTTGTAGCACACGGGCTTAGTTGCTCCGTGGCATGTGGGATCTTCCCGGACCAGGGCTCGAACCCGTGTCCCCTGCATTGGCAGGCAGATTCTTAACCACTGCACCACCAGGGAAGCCCAATCTTGGACTTCTTAGTCTCCAGAAATGTGAGAAATAAATTTCTGGTTTTTAAGCCACCTAGTCTGTGGTATTTTGTTATGGCAGCTTAAGCTAACACACCATTCAGTGGGGGGGAGAAAAAGACTTTTCCAAAAATGTTATAGGGAAAACTGGATAACCACACACAGAAAAGTTTAAAGTTGGACCCTTATCTTATACCATATATAAAAATTAGCTCAAAACAGATCAAAGACCAAAACTTAGTACCTAAAAATATAAAATCCCTTAGAAGAAAACGTAGGGGCAAATCTTCATAATCTTGGATTTAGCAATGATTTCCTGGATATGACACCCTGAGCACAGGCAACAAGAGAAAAAAATAGATAAACTGAACATCATAAAAATTAAAACCTTCTGGCATCAAAAGACACTATCAAGAGAGTAGACAGACAACTCATAGAATGAGAAAATATTTGCAAGTAGTATATCTGATAAAGGATTACTATGCAAAATACATGAACTCCTACACCTCAACAACAAAAACAAACAGCCCAATTCAAAAATGGGCAAGGGGGCCTCCCTGGTGGCGCAAGTGGTTGAGAGTCCACCTGCCGATGCAGGGGATACGGGTTCGTGCCCCGGTCTGGGAGGATCCCATATGCCGCGGAGCGGCTGGGCCCGTGAGCCATGGCCGCTGAGCCTGCGCGTCCGGAGCCTGTGCTCCGCAACGGGAGAGGCCACAAACAGTGAGAGGCCCGCATACCGCAAAAAAAAAAAAAAAAAAAAAAATGGGCAAGGGATTTGAATAGACATTTCTCCAAAGGCGGCACAGAAATAAATGGTCAATAAGCACAAGAAAAGATGCTCAATATCATTAGTCATCATGGAAATGCAAAACAAAACTACACTAAGTTACCACTTCACACCCACTAGGATGACTATGAACAAAATAATGGAAAAATAACAAGTGTTGACAAGAATGTAGAGAAACTGGAACCTTCGTGAATTGCTAGTGGGGATATACCATAGTACTGCCATTGTGGAAAAGTGTGGCCATTCTTCAGAAATTTAAACATAGAATTACCATATGATCCAGCAGTTTTACTCCTAGGATTATACCCCAAAGTACTGTAAAAAGGGAAAGTACAAGTACAGATCTGTATACCAATGTTCATAGCAGCATTATGCACAATAATCAACAGGCAGAAACACCCAAGTAATCTATCAACAAATGATGGGTAAACAAAACATGGTATCTACGAACAGTGCAGTTATTATTCAGCTGTAAAGAAAGCATGTTGTCCTGACACCTGCTACAACACGGATGAACCTTGAGGACATTATGCTAAGTGAAAGAAGCCAGGACATAAAGGGCAAATGTTGTATGACCTCACTTATATGACGTAATTAGAATAGGCAAGTTCTCTAAGACAGAAAAATGGAAAGGGGGAGAGTGGAGAGTTACTGTTTAATGGGTGCAGAGTTTCTGTTACAGATAGAAGAGTTTGGAAACAGATTTGCTGATGGTTATACAATATTGTGAATGTATCTAATGCCACTGAATTGTACAGTCAAAAATGGTTTAAATGGTACATGTAACGTTGTATATATTTTACCACAATAAAAAAGGCAATTGTTAATTCTATTAAGTGATACAGAAAAGTATGAACCATATGCTAATTTTTTAAAATTTACAACGTGTAAAACAATGTAAACACATAGAATTCTATCCAGTGTGAGTTTTCCAGGATTGAGGAAATGAGCTGCACAGAAAGCACCACAGTACTTCTCTTGAGGATGCTGTTCGGTGTGTCTGGACGAAACCTACACCGGGCGCAGTGATGGTGAGTTCTCTTTGTCTAAGGGGAGGCTACAAGAGTTTCTCCTGTTTGCTTACGTTTCTCACTCGATTTCTCTAAAGTGAACATGCACTGCTTCTGTTTTAAGACTTTTTTTAATTAGACAGAAATGCCCTTTCACCTGTGGCAACACTATGTGGACAGCAAGTAAAGGGCTGGGTGGGTCACATGCAGGAAGTGCACAGCAGACCTCAGGGGCCTCCACCTGTCACGGGGAAAAGTCTTCCCGGAGGTGAATCCTCTGATGCTGGGACATGTTGGAGCTGTGCCGGAAGGCCTTGCCACACTCGCCACACGTGTACGGCTTCTCCCCGGTGTGGATCCTCCGGTGCTGCAGGAGGTACGTGCCCTGGCTGAAGGCTTTCTTGCAATCAGTGCATTTGTACGGCTTCTCTCCGTGGTGTGACCTCTGATGGTGGATGAGTCTGGAACTGTTGTGGAAGGCCTTCCCACACTCACTGCACTTGTAGGGTTTCTCTCCCGTGTGGATCCTCTGATGCTGGATGAGGTGGGTGCTCTGGCTGAAGACTTTGCCACAGTCATTACATTCATAGGGCTTTTCTCCGGTGTGGCTTCTCTGATGTTCAACAAGCTTGGTTTTTTGGATGAAGGCTTTCTCACATTCATTACATTTATAGGGTTTTTCTCCAGTGTGAATTCTTTGATGTTGAATAAGGTTAGAACTCTGGGTAAAGCCTTTGCCACATTCTTTGCACTCGTATGGCTTCTCTCCAGTGTGAGTCCGACGATGTCGGATGAGGATTGAGCCATCACTGAAGGCCTTCCCACAGTCGTTGCACTTGTAGGGCTTCTCTCCAGTGTGGATCCTCTGGTGATAAATGAGGGACGAGTAGGCACTGAAGTGCTTCCCACACTCGCTACACTTGTAGGGCTTCTCCCCAGTGTGGATCCTCTGATGCTTCATGAGGTTGGGCCTCTGATTGAACGTCTTCCCGCACTCATCGCAGCGGTAGGGGATCTCCCCGGAGTGCATCCTGCGGTGATTGATGAGTTCGCAGCTCTGGTGGAAGGCTTTCCCACACTCGTCGCACTTGTAGGGCTTCTCTTCACTGTGCAGCCGCTGGTGCTTGGCAAGGTTAGCACTGTACCTGAAGGCTTTCCCACAGCAACCACAATAATGCAATTTTTTTCCAATAGGAATTTTGTGATCTTCTTTAACAACTAAATTTGCAGTGAAAACTTTCCCTAAATCACACACTATATTTGTTTTTTTGGACCTGTGTACACGCTTATGGTTATTAAGATATGATCTCTGTTCAAAACTCTGCTCACATATATCGCATTTGTGAGGTCTCTGATCAGGGAGAGGGCTTGACCCCAACCTGAGGTTTCCCCCAGACTCCAGGCCACTCTCCTTGTTGGCCAGTGTGACTGGCCTGGGGCCTCTCTGCTCCACAGGCCCGTCCATGCTCCCCTCTGGCTCCCTGACATGCTCACAGGCTTCTCCCGGCTCAGGTCCCCGGGGAACACTCCCCCTGAGTCGGTCCAGTTCTTCCCCATAGAGCATCTTGCCTGAAGTCAACTCCTGGTTCTCAGTCCTGGTCCCATGAGCTGAAACAACAAATGGAACACCTAACAGTCACCTGTTCTGACTCTGGAAGGAAGGTATAAAGATGCTGCTGACCACCTGTGGAGTACCATCTCCACCATCTCCAAAATCACAACCACACCATCTCCAAAGTCTTGCAGACATGAGAGCCTGGAGCCCAGAGGCTTAAAAGCCTCGCCTAGGGCTGCAATCTCGCAGCAGCACAAGCATCCGCCCAACTCGCCAACACCCACACCATTCCTGCCTGCCTTCTGCCCACAGAGCCTGCTTGGTTGGGACTGCGGGATACCTGTCCTCATCACAAAAGGACAGAAGATGGAAGCTTCATAGCATCATGGAAACCAGAGCAAGGAGGGGTCCCAAAAGTCATGAAGGATATCTGACAAAGAAATTAAAGCTCAGCGAGTGTAAGGTTGCCTAACAATAGCTAATCCACCCCAAAATCCATGGTGGGAAAACCAGCTGCCTCCCCAGAAGGGCAGAGAGCAGAGCTCATGCCAACTGAGGAGGAGAGGATAGAGCACACAGGCTGGGCCCCTCAGCCCTCCCTAGCAGGCCATGCCCATTCCCAGGGCTCTTCCCAGGGGCCCGAGAGGCCACCCCGGGGGCCACCAGCGCCCTAAACTCAAGAGGCGACACGGGATGCCCTCAAGTCTGAGCCCATGTCTCCACCCTTTCTTCCCTGACGGGGCACACAGTGACTCCACTTGCAGGAGTACACTCACCAGAAATGCATTCTCTGTGAGCCAAGACACACACACACAGCCCCACAAGGGGGACAACCAAATGCCCTGCAGAAGTACAATGGAAAAAACCTGTGGTGTGTTCACGACAGAACAGCACACAGACCGAACAAACTCCATACAACATGGCAGGCTCACCACATGCAGGTGCCCCACACGAGTCAGATAGAAGGGCCGGTGGGGAGCAGTGAGAAATGACGGAGGAGGCCCTGTGGGCTCCCAGGGAACTAGATATGTTCTCTATTTTGATCTGGATGATAGCTTTTCATAAAAATCGACTGAGCTGTAAATAGGGTCTGTCCCATTTCTGTAAGTATTTATATTTGAATAAACAAATTTACAAACGTGAAATTCAAGTCCTTTGAGCCAACAGTTCCTTCCTAGGACATCAGCAAGACACCTGCAAAAAGTCACTCATCAGCGTTCTCTGTGGCAGTGAACCCAGGACACCATTCCCCACAGCACTTCCACGGAGAGCAGTAACCACAGCTCGCGTGCACAGAAATGGAAATGCATTCAGTGAAAAATCCAGCGACCCTGCAATGCACACAGATCACTGCATTCCTGTTAGGAAGCGACGTCTGTGTGCGGGCACAGACCAGACTTCACTGGAAAAGGGACAGCAGGTACACACTGGAACACATTTGTATCTGGGTGCTGAGATCTGGGGTGATGTGTACTCCCTCCCTTTCCTATAATGGCCTGTAATCATCTAGTAGGTTAACTTAGAAGAGGGCAAACAAAGCGATGTTCTCCATCGTTATGGCCCCGCCTGACGGTCTGACGCCCCTCGGAGGGCATGAGCCCTGGACAGCAGGGCTCCATGGAGCCCGGGGGGCCTGGCCTTCCTTCACAGCACACCCGAGTGCCTTCCCCTCTTCTCCTCCACCAACACTGCCCCCTCTTACCCCCCTAGAAGATTCAGCTCAAGAATCACCCTGTAAATAAGCAACAAGGATATACTGTGCTGCACAGGAAAACGTAGCCATTACTTTGTAGCAAGTTTAAATGAAGCATATAATCTGTAAAAATACTGAATCGCTACACTGTACACCTGACACTAACAGGATATTGTAAATCAACTATACTTCAATTTAAAGAAAGAAAGAGTCACCCCACTGTGGCACCCAAGCTGGCAAAGGTGACCCGGGTTTCAGCAGAGGCCACTCCCAGGGCTACTGCACTGGCCATAATGCATCCTCCTCCAAACTCATGAGTGGGCTGACACTACATATCATGGACCCCCACACATGCTTGTTCAGCAAGTGAGTCAGGGAGTCAGCCCCCCTACGCACCTGAGCCATCGATGGTCGGTCGCTCTCTCCCCCGCACGTCCGGGACCCACGGCTCATCCCCTCGCTCCAACTGTGTAATCACCTCCGGCTTGGGGCCTGCAGGTCCAGCTCCTGGGAAGGAGACAGGGCCTGGGGTTGATGCCAAGGACACAGTGTGGGCTCACCCTGGGACTGGCGGGGGAGAGGACACACAGGTACAGGGGGTGATGGGAAGTCTGGATACTCCCTGGAGGGGTGGACGTGGTCATGAAGATGAAGATCTGAGCACAGGGGACTCTCTCCACCAGGAGGTGCACCTACATTGGGCCTGGGGCAGGGAGGCAGTCTTATCCGGTGCTGGCAAACCCAGCCCCACCCAGGGCCCTCCTCTGTGCAGACCAGGCCTGCCTGGGACCAGGGTCAGTGACACCCGTCTCTGGGCCCAGGGGATGAGGCCCCCAGCCCAGGCCCTGCTGAGCCCTGAGTCCCCAGGACTGTTCCCTGAGTTGCATCCCAGGAAGGGGCCTCACCCAGCGAGACCAGGTTCCTGTAGGTTTCCAGCATCACATCCCTGTAGAGGCCCTTCTGAACAGGGCCCAAACGGCCCCACTCCTCCCTGGAGAGGAGCACAGCCACGTCCTCGAAGGTCACTTCAGCCTGGAACAACAAGAGCTGCTGCAGGCCCAAGCGTGGCTCAGGCTGGGCCTGGGCTAGAGAAGCAGCACAGGGGTGATCACAGGCCTGATCCCTCAGCGTGGCCCTAGGGGGTGACCTGATCCCTTGGCTGCTGAGCCAGCTCACTCAGGGAGGTTGGGGGATTCCCAGGGTCACCCTTCCTCTGCTCAGCGCCCCACAGCAGAGATGCCTGACAGTGTTTGTTGAGGCCAAGCAGACAGGGAAGTCCTGGGAGAAGACCTCACGCCTCCCAGGGAAGAGAGATGCTCACCTGGGGCAGGGCAGACAGATGCAAAGCTGCCATCGCCTAGTACCCTGGGCTTCCCGGGGATGGAGGCAGCGGCCCGTCACTCAGGTGCTGAGGGACAAGAAAGGGACATGTGCAGGTCCAGCCCGGCCCCTCCTGCAGCGGCCTCAGTGCTCGGCCTTCCAGGCAGACTCCGCTCCCTGCAGACACGCACAACAGTTCAGGTCATCTGCCCCCACCTCCTCCTGGGCACCAAGTAGTTCATTCAGGAGGAGGACGGAGAAAGTCATTCACTTTCTATGAAAGAATAAAGATAACACATTAAGGGCTGAGGAAGAAAAAGGAGTGAAACAACAATCAATAGAAGGCATAAAGCAAAGTCAAAGATGAGGAGGCAAAAAATACAAAACTAGTAGAAACAAGACCAATGGATGTGTAACAGTTAGAAGTAAAAGGACTAAACTCACCTACTGGAAGCGCAAGACTCTCCAATTAGAGACACAAATGCACCTATACAACCTAAAATAACACAGAAAGGCTAAATGTAAGACAGACCAAAGAAACACTCATTAAAATAAAGCTCTAATAGCTATATTTACCTTTTCTGTATCTTTAAAGCTCTTTATTGGAGTATGACGTTCACACAGCAGAGTCGACAACCCGAACACACAGCTCGAGAGGCCCGGCCCACAGAACCAGGCCCTGGCAGCCCTGCCGCCGCTGCAGGCTCTGCCGCCTCTGCCTGGCTCCTGGCAGCGCAGATCAGCACCCTGCGGACTCTGTCAGAGGGGCTATGCCTTCTGCATTCGTGCTGCCTTCTTCCCCCTAGCACGGTGTTTGCAAGCTAAACATGCTTCGCTGCATGTGCCTTAGCGATGTTTATACCAATCAAAACAAGACTGAAAGCAAAAGTCATTATTAGGAACAAAAGCAGACACCGGGTATTAATAAAATGAAAAATCCACCAAAAGCTGTAATTACAAACGTGTACCTACAAACAAATTCTCGAAGTATAGAAAGCCAAAGCTAAGTGCACTGCCAAAGAGAAACGTGCAAACCCTCCCCTGGAATGAGAGATTTTAACACACTTCCCTCAGAAATGAGTGGATCCAATAAAGTATACTTACTTAAAGCACAGAGAATACACTTTTTCAAAATGTACACTGAAATTGTAAGAAACAACACATACCAGGCAAAAAAGAAAGTTTCAAAATATTCCGGGGACTTCCCTGGTGGTCCAGGGGTAAAGAATCTGCCTTCCAATGCAGGGGATGTGGGTTTGATCACTGCTCGGAGAACTAAGATCCCACATGCCACAGGGCAACTAAGCCCGCGCACCACAAATTCTGAGTCCACACGCCCTGGAGCCTGCGCGCCACAACTAGAAGACAAAACCCACACACCACAACTAGAGAGAAGCCCACACGCCGCAACAAAGAGCCCGCACACTGCAACTAAAGAGCCCGCGTGCCACAACTAAGACCAAATGCAGCCAAAAATAAATAAGATAAATAATAAAAAATAAATCTTAAAAAACGTGTGTGTATGTGTGTATATATATATATAACACAAAAAATTCCAAAGGCTGATATCATTTGGCAAACTTTCATAATGTTGTTCCACTAGAAATATCTGATTTAAAAAAGGACCCCCCTTCAAGAAAAACACAGAAATGGAAATTAAGGTGGAAATGGAAACAAAGACTACCTAAGGGAAACCTTAATGCACTTATTTTAACAAAGAGATTGAAATAATAATCTAAGCATTCAACAAGAAACCAGGCACAGAATAAGAAAGCAATTCAAGGAAAGAAGATGAAAAAAAATAAACACAATTTAAAGAAACAAAATAATCTCAACCTTGGTTCTTTGAAAATGCTAATAAAATACACAAACGTCTGGCAAGTCCAATGTGGGGAAGGGGAAAAGGTGGAAAAGGAAATACTATTAAGAACAAAAGAGGGAACACAACTCTACATACCACACATAAGAGTAGTGGTTCTCAGAGTGCAGGCCAAGACCCTGGCACTCCTAGCGCTCAAGTCTGTTTCATAACAACGCTAAGGGAACACAACAGAAGCATTAGCATTAGTCAGCAACAAGAGGCAAATGCTTGCTCCCTCACCCAGCTGCTATGTAACAGTGTACCGAAGACCCTAGCCAATGCATTAAGTCACAGAAAAAGAAATACAAGCTACAGTTCAGTGGTTAGGACTCCGTGCTTCCACTGCAAGGGACACGGGTTTGATCCCAGGTTGGGGAACTAAGATTCCACATGCCACCACGTAACCAAAATAAAAAAGAAGAAGAAGAAGAAAAAAGACAATCTACATAGAAAATCCGAGAGTATCAACCCAGTGTTGGGATGATAAAAGTTCAACAGGATTGCCATATACAAGGTCAACAGACTAATTAATATCACTCCCATATACTAACAATCAGCAACCAAAAAAACAGCATTCCTAACAGCTACAAAAACTATACAGCACCTACGAAATCTAACAAAAAAAAATCTAACTTTATGGACAAGATGATAAAACTTCATTGAAGGACACACACATAAAAAAACAAAACCTATGGAGAAACAGACAATGTTCATAAACAGGAGGGCTCAATATCACAAAAATGTCAGTTCTCCCCAAATGAATCTATTAATTCTGTACAAGTAAAACTGATGGGACATATCATGATATCTAACCAAAATGACTCTAAATATCACAAGAGTAATGATCTAAGATTAGCAAAGGCAATGCCAAAGAAGAACTAAGGCAGAGCCATGCCCTACCAGATATCAAGTCTTATTATAAGGCTGTGGTAATAAAAGTGAAATACAGCTGTCCCTAGGTGTCCATGCAGAATTGATTCCAGGACCCCAATAGGATACCAAAATCTGAAAATACTCAACTCCCTTATATAAAATGGCATAGTATTTGCATATAACCCACACACATACACATCCTCCCATATACTTTAAATCATCTCTAGATTACTTATAATACTTAACACAATGTAGATGCTATGTAAATAGTTGTAGATACAATGGAAATACTATGTAAAGAGTTGCCAGGTAGGTCTTCCCTGGTGGCACAGTGGTTAGGAATCCACCTGCTGATGTAGGGGACACGGGTTCGAGCCCTGGTCTGGGAAGATCCCACACGCCACGGAGCAACTAAGCCTATGTGCCACAACTACTGAGCCTGCGCTCTAGAGCCCGCATGCCACAACTACTGAAGCTCGCGTGCCTAGAGCCTGTGCTCCGCAACACAGAGAAGCCACCGCAATGAGAAGCCTGCGCACCACAATGAAGAGTAGCTCCCACTCACCGCAACTAGAGAAGGCCCGCGCGCAACAACGAAGACCCAACGCAGCCATAAATCAATCAATCAATCAATAAAATAAAATAAAATAAAATAAAATTTATTAAAAAAGAGTTGCTAGCTGTAGCAAATCCAAGTTTTACTTTTTGGAACTTTCTGTAATTTTTCTTCCTCCAACACTTTCAATCCTCAGTTGGTTGACTCCGCAGATGCAGACCCCACAGACACAGAGGGCTGATTGTAAGAGCACAGGGAAGGAGAATGGCACAGATCCACGCATATATTAGTGACACACGTGCAATGTGAAGGGCAATGCACCATTCAATAAATGGAGCTGGCATAACTGATTTTCCACAGGGAAGTAAAATTAGATCCTGCCTTCCATGGCGCACAAAAATATATTTCAGACAGGCTGAAGGCCTAAATGTTTCTTTAAAATGTTTTTAGCTATTATAAGGAAATAATACGGAAAACACACCATCCATAAAGGAAAAGTTGCTTAATTTTACTCCATCAAAAAAAACTTCTGTACAAGACATCACAAAATTAAAAGCAAACTGGGACTTCCCTGGTGGTCCAGTGGCTGAGACTCCACGCTCCCAATGCAAGGGGCCTGGGTTCAATCCCTGGTCAGGGAACTAGATCCCACATGCCACAACTAAGAGTTCGAATGCCGCAACTAAAGGTCCCGCAGGTGGCAACGAAGATCCCGAGTGCCACAACTAAGACCCGGCGCAGCCAAATAAATAAATAAATATTTTTAAAAAATTAAAAGCAAACTGCAGAGTGAAAAAAATATTTTCAAACCTATGTAATAAAAGATATACAGCATTTTTGTAAAAAATACAAAACAAAAAGAAACAAACCATCAAAAATTTAAAAGGGAATTCCCTGGTGGTCCGCTGAAGACATGAGAAACATGGACTCTCAGAGTCCCGTAGGTAGTCCGGTAGTCGCTCTGGAAATCGATCAGGCACCACCTGGTAGAGCTGAAACTCTGCAAACCCCTGGGTCAGGAAATCTAATTCTAGGTACGTGCCCTATAAAAACTCTTGCTAATGCACAAAAGACACACAAGGATGTTCCTGCATGTCTGTGTACAAGCAAAAAAGGGAACAACCTCAATACTCATCATCAGGGAACAAGCAAGGTCACAGCGGTTGAAAGGAATGAACACATCACTGTCACAGAGGAGACAAAACACAAGTTATAAGACTGAGTAAAACTGGTAGGTGTAGAATATCAACAGTATGATACGTAAGTACATTTTAAAATACAGAAACAATATTAAGTGTGTAGAGGTATAAAAAAACATGCTGACAGCAAAATAACAATCAACAGAGTTATTTTTCTGGCACCTAAGAGATGGGAGCAAATACGTGCAAACAACATATCTGATAGGGGTTAAGATCCAAAATATATATGGAACTCACACAACTCAATAGCAAAAAAACCATATAACCCAACTTAAAAGTGGGCAAAGCACCTGAATAGACATTTCTCCAAAAAAGACATACAAATGACCAACAGCTACATGCTCAGGTGCTCAACATCACTCATCATCAGGGAACTGCAAATCAAAACCACAAGGAGGGGTCTTCCCTGGTGGCGCAGTGGTTAAGAATCCGCCTGTCAATGCAGGGGACACAGGTTCAAGCCCTGGTCCAGGAAGAGCCCACATGCCACGAAGCAACTAAGCCCGTATGCCACAACTACTGAGCCTGCACTCTAGAGCCGGCATGCCACAACTACTGAAGCCCACATGCCTAGAGCCCGTGCTCTGCAACAAGAGAAGCCACCGCAATGAGAAGCCCGCGCACCACAACAAAGAGTAGCCCCCGCTCTCAGCAACTAGAGAAAATCCATGTGCAAGCGAAGACCCAATGCAGCCAAAAACTAAATAAGTGAACAAATAAATTAATTTTAAAAAAAACCCACAAGGAGGGGCTTCCCTGGTGGCGCAGCGGTTAAGAATCCGCCTGCCAATGCAGGGGACACGGGTTCGAGCCCTGATCCGGAAAGATCCCACATGCCACGGAGCAACTAAGCCCATGCGCCACAACTACTGAGCCTGTGCTCTAGAGCCCGTGAGCCACAACTACTGAGCCCACGCGCCTAGAGCCCGTGCTCCGCAACGAGAAGCCACTACAACGAAGAGTAGCCCCCGCTCGCATGATCTCACTTATACGTGGTATCTAAAACAGTCCAAATCATAGACTCAAGGAGTAGAATGGTGGTCGCCAGGGTTTGGGGGTTAATGAAAATGGACATGATGCTCAGAGTACAAACTTTCAGTTATGTAAGATGAGTAAGTTCTGGAGAGTTAATGAACAGCCAGGTAACTATAGTCAACAATACTGTATTATATACTTTGAAATTTGCTAAGAGAATTTTTTTTTTTAATTTAGACTGCTACGGGTCTTAATTGTGGCATGCGAACTCTTAGTTGCGGCATGTGAACTCTTAGTTGCGGCAGGTGGGATCTGGTTCCCTGACCAGGGGTCAAACCCAGGCCCTCTGCATTGGGAGCGCGGAGTCTTAGCCACTGGTCCGCCAGGATTTTTAACAGTTTTCCTAAATTACAAAAAACAAAGGGCGGTGGGGTGGGTGGGTTTGAAAAAATTGTAGTAAAAAGAGAACTGGCAATCCCAGTCCCTGACGTTTGCTAATCCATTTTCTGTACTTAAGTTTTATCGAAAAGGACTTTTTAATGCTACATTTTAAAAGCACAAAACAATGGGGCAAATAAAAAGGTTTCAGACCTTGAATAAAAGCCTCTAGAAAGAGAAAAATTTGGCTGCTGGGAGAAAGGCTTCCGAGGGCCAGAAGCAGAAGGGTGGGAAGGAAGGGAGATACGTCCGGTGGGGCGGGGTGCGGGACCCGCAGGGCCGCAGGGGAAATGCGGAAGCGGGCTGACGCTGGAGGTAACGGAGTGTGCGCGGGCATGAACCCCCGAGCTGGAGGCCCGCGAGGAGGGTACCGGGGGCGGAACGAGTTGGGGGCGGAGGGGGAGAGGGGAGCACAACAGTGCGAGGCCGGCGCGCGCGGCGCCTGGTTACCGGCGGCATCTCGCGCCGCGGAAGCAGCCCCTTGGGGCGACCCGGGAGGGGAGTCCGGTGGAGAGACCCCAGGGCGGGCTTGGGACCGGTGACGGAGACTCCGCAGCGGGAGAGGGGCCTGGCGAGGAATGACCCCGACCGGGGGAAAACAGTAGGGTTTGGGGCCTTGCAGTGGGACCAGGGGCGGGAGCTCTCGGTGTCGAGGGAAGGGTCCGTGCTCCGCGCCCAGGAGGAGGCCGGCGCCGCCGCCGCCGCCCCACACTCACCTCAGCGCCGCCCAACGGCGGCCGCACGCGCCTGCCGCTCCGGCCCAGCCGACCGAAACCCGACCGGAAGTGACGTGGCCCTCCTCCCGGATCCCGGCAGAAGACGCCTTAGGGTCGCTCTGGGAAACGTACGCCGCGTCTCGGTGGTCGGCCGCCTCGAGGAAAGTAGCAGCTGCATGGTAAATCGGGAACGCTGCCACCAGGTGGCAGTATGGAACCACGACACCCCAGGTTTCGCAGCGAAGGCAAGGCGGAGGCTTTGGTGACCAGCAGATTTCCAGTAATTCTCCTTTTCAGTGAAACTCTCAAGACACTGCAACCAACAAAAGTTCAGGCAGGCCCTTTCCTTTGCAGCTGAAGGCAGAAAACCACGCCCTTTCTCAGGGCCATGTGAAGAGGATACTTACTGGTCAAAGCAGCCCTTGTTTTAGTTTAACCCACTGCCCCCAGCCCCAACTCCTATAAATGGTACCCAGTGTCCACTCAGGGTCTGAGTGCCCGAATGCTCCTGGAGCAAACTCTCCCTGTTGGCCAGTCCCCTGGACAAAGCCCCAGGCCACTTTACCCAGAAGGGAGCAATACTGCAAGCAGGTTATGGTTCAGGCGAACATGTCCAGTGCCCTTTCCTTCAGAAGGAACCATTGCCCTCCTCTCATGACCGAGGTCCTAGCCCTACTGGGTCACTGTCTAGGTGTGGGTGGCACAGGACACATGGGGCCCCAGGAAGGCAAGACTAGAACTGAGGTTCGCACTAGAGACAGGTGTGGACCACGAGAACCGGGAGCCACCTGGCAACCAGTGAGGCCCTGCCGCCCACGAGGAACCCTGCCAGCCTCCCAGAACAGTCAAGGGGACCAGTTCTCATGCGCGAGACTCAGGAAGGTGGCTGCCAGACTCCAGCTGGTGCCCTTCCACCCAGTCTGTAAGAGGGCATCACACCTCAGCCTGCCATCCACCCTTGCTGGCCAATCAGCCTACCACTCACTCCAGTGGTCGGTCAGGCACAGTGGCTTGCAGCTCCTGCTTTCACATCAGCTCACGAGGGGTACCACTAGGGGCAGGGAGCTCTGGCTGGCCTCTGGGAAGCAGGTGTCCTGGTCCTGAGGCACTGATGGGCCTCCACTCGCATCTTGGTGCCCAGTCTGCCCTGGCTCGATCAGCTTTGACCAGTCCATCATTTAGTCTGGGACAAGGTGCTAGTGGGCTATTGCCAAAAAGGAAGCCCATCTGTTGAGAAACTAGTCTGGCCCTTCCATTGCAGGCAGCACCCCTGCTCTCCAGGCTGTGGGTCCAGGGACACCACTCTCTCACCCAACAGCACCCAAAGCCTCATACAGATTCTCCAAGTGCTCAAGATAAGTCAGTGAACGGAGGTCTGGGGGATATACGCCTTGTGAGTGGGCTTCTCTGCTCCATGTGCAGGTGGTGGGGGATTCCAGGAGTCAAGATGTGAAGCAGCCCAGCAGCCCTACCTTCTCTGTCCAAAGCTTCCACTGTTCACTAGTGCAACTACTTCATCCTCCTCCTTCCTCCCTATACATGGAACACCAGGGCACTCCTCCCAGCAGTGACCCTTCCCTCTGAAACCATGGAAAAGCGCAGCTCAGCTGTGAAAAAGACAAACTTTATTGAGCCCCCAGCCCTAATTCTCTTTCTCCTGCACAGTCTTGGTTCCCCGGAGACGCCCAGTCCGGCGGGCAGCAATGAGACCCACTTTCCGGCCAGCAGGGGCATCTCTGCGGATGGTAGAGGGTTTGCCGATGTGCTGGTGGTTGCCACCTCCGAAGGGATGCTCCACAGGCTGCGGGAAGAGGGAAGTGGTGTTCGGGGTGGCCCTGACCTGCCTCAGGGGGGCTTGGGGAAGGGTATAATCCACCAGCCTGTGCTTACAAACCATCACCGAGAGCCTCACACTACAGATCCCCCACCACAGAGAAGGAGCCTGTCCACCCAATCTCACAGCCCCAGTACACTGAACACCCCCACCACTGTCCATTTCTGGGCCACTTACATTCATGGCCACACCCCGCACGCGTGGCCAACAATTCCTCTTTGCCTTATACTTGTGGTAGGCACGGCCAGCCTTCAGAATGGGCTTGTCAATGCGGCCACCTCCAGCCACCACACCTGTTGGAGACCAGGGACCTCAGGGAGATGTATCACACCCTGCCCAGCACTGGGGGACCCTCCCATCAGGCAGAGCAACCCCTGCTTGGTCCGTGCCAGTGTCCCACCCCCGTGTGTCATACAGGATCACACGTTCCCAGGAACCTCAGAAATGCCTCGAAACCATCACCAAGCACCAAGCCCCCCTGCAGCCTATCAGCTGACAAGTTTCTTCAGGCGCTGCAGGGTCGTTAAGCCAGGGCTTTATTCACATCGTCTGGAACGCCTGCCTCGATCCACGGTTCTCCAGGAAGTCATCCCCTTTGCAGGGTCTGACACTGGGCTCCTGCAAGCACCTCCCCACCCCAAACAGGACAGCTGACCTAGCCTGCCACTTCTCTGCCGTTATTTTGTTTATTCTGTGAGCATATCCTCAAGAGCCTCCCCCATGCAAGACTGGCCTTGCCACACGGATTCAAAGGTGTTGACAAAAAGCAAAGTAAACACACTTGGGTTCATACGCTTTTTTTCTGGGTGACTTTAAGGAAATTACACATCTTTTGGTAGGATGTTAATGGGCAGGGATCACATAAGTCCACGTTATCCCCAAGCGCAGACAAGTCTGCCTTAAGAGTCTCAGGGGGTTCGGTCTCATTCAATACCCAACCAGCAGTTAAGTAGGAACTGCTACGCCCGCTTTAGAGCTGTGCTCAAGCTTACACGGCCCACACTTCAGTGAAGCAGGCAGCTGGGTTCCAGGTCCCTGTCTAGCTGCTGGCTGTCCACAGGACACCCACAGCATTCAACTGCCACCTTCCACTCACCGACCACAGCCCTGTTGGCGGAAGAGATGACCTTCTTGGAGCCCGAGGGCAGCTTCACTCTGGTCTTCTTTGTCTCAGGGTTGTGGGAGATGACAGTCGCATAGTTCCCAGAGGCCCTGGCCAGCTTGCCCCGGTCACCAGGCTTCTCCTCCAGACAACACACGATGGTGCCCTCGGGCATGGTGCCCACTGGGAGCACATTGCCGATGTTGAGCTGGGCTGCGAGGGGAAACAGCAGCACCCGGCAGCAGTCAACAGCGTAAGGTGGTGTGTCCTAACCACTGCTTGCCAGACACAAAGCCAGCGCAGCGCTCCACAGCCAGCCTCCTCCTACAGCTCTCCGGGCGCCCACCGGCTACGCGTGGCCAAGCAGGTCTCGCCACGTGAAGGCTGCAACCTCAGTGTTCCTCCCCCCACCCAAGGCGTAAACCTCAAGGAACCGCAGGTCCCTCCCCACCGCGACCTTCCATCTAGGCGCGACGCTCACCCTTCTTGCCGCAGTACACGAACTGGCCAGTGTGGATGCCCTCGGCGGCGATAAACAACTCCGTCCGCTTCTTAAAACGGTACGGATCCCGGAAGACCACCTTGGCAAGGGGCGCGCCGCGGCCCGGGTCGTGGATGATGTCCTGCGGGCCGAGGCGGCTTGAGTGGCGTGGGTCCCCCCGGGCGCCCCACGCCCCCACCCGCCCCAGCCCGCGCCCCGAACCTTCACGATGCCCTTGATGTAGCCGTGTCGCTCGGCGAAATCCACGGCGCGCAGACGCGCGGCGCCCTTACGGTGCTTCACATGCGCGCGGAACACGGAGCCGGCGCCCTTCCTCTGCCCACGGATCACGCGGCCCATCGCGGCGGTCTGGGGGCGGCTCATGGTCAGCGGCCGGGCGGCCCAGGTACCCCCACCACCCCGGGTTCAGGGCTCCCGCTCCCCCGGCTCCTCCCTCCAGGTCTTGGCACCCTCCGCGCCCCCATCCCCGGCCGTGAGACCCGGCGCCTTCTGCAGAGCCGGCTGGGGTCCCTCACGGGCCCTAGGGCGCCGGATGGCACCGGATGGCACCAGGCGGCACCAACACGTCCTACCTGCTGCTGGGCACTGCCGAAAAAGAAGACACGGCCTTCAAGAGCCGCCTTATCTTCCGGGGCGGGGCCGAGAGCCTTTAACCTTCCGGCCAGGAGCGGCGGTCGCCACCGCAAGGCACGCCGGGATTTGTAGTCCTCTCGCGGGCGCCAGGGGCCCCTCCCTCGCGCTGGGGCTTCAGCGCAGGCGAACTGAGGTGGTTGGTCCCCGCAGTGCGCAGAGGCTCAGGTGGTCTGGCGGGGAGGCTGCTCTCCCGCCGCGGGGCCGTCGAGTGGGCGGGCAAGCCTACCAGAAAGGGAGCCTCCAGTAGGGCACATCTTTCGGGGAGGGGGCTTCTGGAGAAGTGGGAGGGGTCCTTCCAGAGCGGGTCCCTGGAATTAGCAGAAGAGGCGGTGGATCCCCTGAGTGAGAACTGCTAGTAGGCGAGGACAGGGAGAGCTTAGTGACCAGGGCAGTGGGTGTGCAGGTGACGCCTGAGGAGGGAGAGCCAGCGAGGTAGGGAGAGAGTGAGGGCAGGGGTCTCAGGGAGCAGAGGGGCTTGCACTCAGGACTCCGGGGTGATGTGTTTGCAGCAGTGCGGGCAGGTGGGTTTTGCAGGGGTGGAGGCCAGAAAGACATCAGGAGAAGGTGACAGGAGAGGGAAGGAAGGGTCCATGTGGCCACATGCTGAAGCCCCAGGGGAGCACGAGGCGCCCGGAGAGACAGCCGACTCTTGGCAGAGATAGCTCATCCGAAGGCAGCACAGCCTACAGCAGGGCCAGGAGCTGAGGGGCACCCGGGCCGCCCTGGGACAGGGTGACGGGCTCTGGGGTCAGCTCGGGATAGGCCTGGAGGACCAGAAGGGCAGAGGAAGAGTGGGATGGAGGCGGGGACAGTGCTTGGACTTGTGGGCTGTGGGGTCCCTAGGATGGAGTATGGGGGGGGCGGGGCACGTGGCCCTCCACTCTCCCTCTGACCCTGAGTGAGGCAAGATGGAAACACCACAGACCGTGCCTTCAAGGGACTCCGGTCCAAGTGGGAAAAAAGTTGAGTACAGGGCAGGAGTCAGCAGCAGGTGGTGACAAGGACTCTCTGTGCTGGGCACAGGCCTGTCACCTGCAGCCCCTGCTGCCCACCTCCTCAGGCCCCCTCCGGCACCTCGTTCATTTTGCTCTCAGGACCCCAAGCCCCTGACCTCCTCAGGTAACATTTCTCTGGGGGACTCAGGGAACTTCTGCTTCTGTTCAGGGCTTGGGGTCTCCTGGTTCCTCCTGCCAGCTTTTGAGTCAAGCAAGGCTAAATCCAAAAGGCGATCCTAGAGATAGCAAAGGAACCTTAGAGAAAGGCTTTGGTACAAACCAACCAATCCAGAGCCCACACTCCCAACTATCTCCTTTATGAGACTCACACACCACACCAATGTTTCCCTGCCCTACATCACCCCAGGACCAGGTATGGGACAACTAGAGACCAACTATAACCTGATAACCTGCAGCCTGCTGAAATTATTCAAACACATGATCCTAAGCTTACTCAGTGTACCTGCTCTGCCTTGCCCATTCCCTCCTGCGGAAACCGCAGTGAAGGCTCTGGGCCACACCTTCCCTCCCCTTTTGCCTCCTCACCAACCTAGTGCTTCCCTGTGTGGCCCCGTGTGGTGTGCCCTGCCTGCCATTCCAGAGACCTGTGAGCATAAATGTCTTCCTTCACTTCCGAGTCTGCATGTCTTACCATCCCCAATTAAAATAAACCCGAGGTACATTTTAGCACACCATGAGATTCCTGAGTGCTCGGGGATGGTAATGGCCTTCAGGGGCTCTGTCTGTTCTGGTTCATTGAAAGTGTTACTGCTCTGGGCCATCTACTAGACTACAGAAAATCTAGTAGATGGCCCAGACTGGCCTTGGAAACACAGCTCTTTGAAAATAATTTTTCTTTTGGCCGCACAGCTTGCGGGATCATAATTCCCTGACCAGGGATTCGAACCTGCACTCTTGGCAGTGAAAACGTGGAGTCCTAACCACTGGACCGCCAGGGAATTCCCAAAAACAATTTTTAAACTGGGCTTTTCCCCTGGGAACACTTACAGCTTGGAATCCCAATCGCAGGCTGGAAATAGCTGGAAAGTAATCTGGGTTGGCCCAGAGAAGGGGCACTGTGACCATTTGGGGAACCATGCAGGCCCCTGACTTTTTCAAAAATATTTATTATTTTTTTAAACAATCTTTTCAAATTTATTTATTTATTTATTTATTGGCTGCATTGGGTCTTCGTTGCTGCGCACAGGCTTTCTCTAGTTGCGGCGAGCGGGGGCTACTCTTTGTTGCGGTGCGCGGGCTTCTCATTGCAGTGGCTTCTCTTGTTGCGGAACACAGGCTCTAGGCGTGCGGGCTTCAGTAGTTGTGGCACACAGGCTCAATAGTTGTGGCTCGTGGGCTCTAGAGTGCAGGCTCAGCAGTTGTGGCACACGGGCTTAGTTGCTCCACGGTATGTGGGATCTTCCCGGACCAGGGCTCAAACCTATGTCCCCTGCATTGGCAGGCGGATTTTTAACCACTGCGCCACCAGGGAAGTCCCTAAATATTTATTATTTATTTATTTATTTATTTAGGCTGCTCCGGGTCTTAGCTGCTCGTGAAATCTTTTTTTAGTTGTGGCATGCAGGATCTAGTTCCCTGACCAGGGATCAAACCCCGGCCCCCTGCATCAGGAGCACAGAGTCTTAGCCCCTGAACAACCAGGGAAGTTCCCCAGGCCCCTTACTGTTAATAGTCTGTTTGCTCAGTGGGTCCAAGGCTCAGTGAGGATTATGGGACTCAGCCATGGAGGCCCTGGAATGGCCTGCAGTGGATAGAAGCGTCTCCTTCACCCCACTCCCAGGCAACACCCTCAGTGCCCTGGTACCTGCACCTCCCACACTGCCCAGATGTCTGCTGGGTGGACACTCTGGGCCAGGCTTTCGTGGTGGCTGAGATGGCTCTGTCCTCAGGGTCCACAGACCCAAGCATCAGCCCTGGCTCCCCCTCTTGCTCCCTGGGTCATCCTTACTTTGAGTGGGAGTGCTCCTCTCACCTTGAGTGGGCCAGGCTAGGGCCCAAGTTTGCCAGCACCTCCTAGCTCTAGATGGTGCAGTGTGAAGACCCTCCAGCAGGAAGGCACCCAGTAGATCAGGACCACCAGTGAGCTCAGGGTACCTGAGCGCTTGGCTGGCGATTACGGTTAGGAAGCAGGCGTATTCCCAGCCCTCTCCCATTCTCCATTCCTTCGTTTATTCATACTTTGCACAGATGCTCTCTGAGCGTGACCAGGGAGGATGTGGGGACGGGACAGTTGAGTTCGAGCTGGGAGGGGTGGGGTGGGAGCGCCGGGACCATGCCGCACAGGGGCCCAGGGAGAGGAGATGGTTCCTCCGAGTGTATTTGCTTTTCCCTTCCACCTCCCCTAGGAGTCGGTCCGGGAGCTGATTCTGACCATTTCCTTACTTTGGTTTGCACCAATTTCACAGTGGCTTTGCCTGGGACCCCGGGATTTGGATCATCGACGAGTCGGGTGTCAGGGCCCTCCCCGCGAAAAGCTCTGCGCACCCTTCCCCCGCCCTTCCCTCTCCGGGGCTGTCCAGTGTGAAGAGCTCCAGGGACCAGGGCCGCACAAAGCTGAGGCCTCCAAAGACGCAGGCAGCGTCCTCCCCAGGGCTGCAGGGACCTGGGGAGGCTCCTGCTGAGTCCCAAAGAAGTTGGGGTGCCCGCCCCTACACACAGGACATTGTGGATCTGGGAGAACACCCAGAACAGGTGGCCCCGGGGGCCACACGAAGTTGGGGATGGGTGGGGGCGCAGCGAGGAGAAGCCTTGACCTGACCTCGGGGCGCGCCGCCCTTCGCCTGGGGTCCCACCCCATCCGGTCTCTCGGCAGGTCCTGGGCTGTCCTGCTGCCCCGAGCCCCGCGATGCAGCCAGGGACCCCCGCCCGGAGTCCCGATTGACGACCCTCCCCTGGGCCTCTCCTTCTCCTGGTGGTCCTCACCCTTTCTGGGGCCCTCCCAGCCTCATCTCTGAGCTGTCGGTGCCCCGCCGCACTCTGCGGTAACCTCGGCCTGGACCACCTGCCCCACCAGGTGCAGAACACCTGCTCTTTGCACATGGCTCCTCTGCGCCCCCAGCAGGCCGTTCTCCCGCATCCCGTTACCTCCTCCACCCCGGGCACGGCCTGGGTGGGGGTGTCTCCGTAGTCCTGGGGCCTCGAACGTGCCCAGCGGGTGCGTTCTGCTATGGAAAAACCAGCACATAGAACCAGTGCGGGAACCAGCGCCCTCGGACTGGTGACCGGAGGTGCGCGGGATCGTCCCGGGCGAACTTCGGGTTCTCCGCCCGCTTCGCCCGAGTCCGCTCCCCGCCCCCAGGCCAAGAGACACCGGGCCCAGACCCACGCCTTTCCTGGGCCCCGGCTCCGCCCTCCCCGTACTGTGACCCCGCCCTTTACCGGACTCCGCCCCGCCCTCTCCGGACTCCATCCTTTCTCCAGCGATCGGGCCCCGCCCGTTCGCCGGCTCCGAGGAGGGGGCGGGGGCCGGCTGGTAACCACCGAGTTGGCCGAGCCTCCGAACCGCCCAGAACGGCCGGAAGGCTGCGGGGCAGAGCGGCCGCGGGCGGCCGAGGCCCATTTCCGGCGTCGTCCCGCGGGTGGGTCCTCGAGCGGCCCCGGGGAGGGTGAGTCTATGCAACCCGCGCGGATTAGTGTCGGGGCGGCCCACGTGCTCTTCGCCCTAGGACGGAGAGGCCGCCTACCAGCCCCAGCGTCCTCCCGCCTCCGACTCTGCAGGCCCCGCGCTCCCCCGGCCTCTCCGCGGGGAAGCGCGGGTGGCTCTCTAGAGCCCGTGGGCGCCTGGCGGGGCGGTGGTCGAGCCTCGGCCGTCTTGGCAGGCAGAGGTGGGAGGCGGGAGGGGGAGTCCCGCAGATCCGGCCTCGCGGCAGCCTCGTAACCTTCCCGCCGGTTCTAGGCCTGCTCCAGGGGCATCCTTGCTTATCCTACCTGCATAATCAACTCCCTCTAGGGCCCTCTTTTTCCCTCCCTCACTGCCCGTCGAAGACCTAGACTTAGTGAGGGTGGCAAAAAGGGCCGTACCTTGGGGGAGTAAGATATGTATTTTCTCTGAATTCTGGTTGCCGCTAAGGGCGTGCGGTTCCCTACAGGGGACCCAGGATCCAGCACTGGCCAGGCCCAGGTGGGGACCCACCTGACAGTGGTCACTGCTGCCTTAGCCTTGCTGTCCTCACGGCCTGGGGCTTCGGCCCTCAAGCCGGTTTGAGAGCCAAAAGCTCCCCTAGGAAGCCCGCTTCTTATTCTGACCTCCCAAAGAGATGCCTGGGGAGGGGCCAAGTTTATGTACTGGGGTTGGGGTGGGGTCCTGTGTCCACTTCTCTTGTCCCTGCAGTCCGTCCTTCCGGTTCCTGTCTATTCGAGCCTCCAGTCGCATCATGCTTCCTCTTGCGGCCCCAATGGCTCATTCAGCCCCGGTTTTTCCTGCCTCATGCCCTTTGCACACACTGTTCCTGCTGCATGCAGTGCCCTCCCCACCTCCATTACCTTGGCCGAGTTAGCACCTAGGGGAAGTGACCTATCAGGCTAGGTCAGAATTTCCTAGCTTAAGTGCTTTCGGAGTTTCTTGTGCTTCGGTGCTATTATCACAGCTGTAATTTTTCACTTGTTTGTGTGGTCATTTAACTCTCTTCTCCAGTAGACTGTTCCGTGAAGGCAAAGCCTTTGTGTGCTGTTCACTACTGTATCCCCACTGCTGGGTTGAGCACCTGGCGCCCGTAGCAGCCACGCAGTACCTGTTTGCGGAGTGATTCATACATTCTACACACTCTGAAGGATGAATGGAGCTGGGGGGGCGGGTACTCAGGTGCCCTGGCGACTTTGGCCCCGCCCCAAGTCCCTGCCAGAGAACACCTGGGGTTGGAGGTACAGGATCGGAGAACGTAGTACCACGCCCCTCGATTAGCCTGGAAGTCAGGGGTTGGGGCCTCCAGGATGCTGATCTCTAGCCTTTTCGTAACTTCCAGCAGGTCTCTCGGCCGGGACACGCGGATCCCCACCCACCCAGACGCATGGTAGGAGTCTGACTTCCCCCTTTCCCTCCCTCGTCCTGGGAGGGGCCCTTCCTCCTCCTTTGGGCACCCCCCCTGCCCACTGGGCCTGGACCTAGACCCTCCCTCGGCTCCACACTGTGACCCTTGCCGGTCTCCAGCATGCCCATTGCCAAGGTCGTGAGCAAACACCTGCCCAGACCGGGCCCTGCCTGAGGCTCTCAGGGGAAGGTTGTACATCACCATAGTCTGGGTCCCTCCGCCTTCTCCATACCGTCTCTCCCCTTGATTTTCTTTTCTTTTATTATTATTATTGTTTTGGCCACACTGCGTGGCTTGCAGGATCTTAGTTCCCTGACCAGGGATCTAACCTATGCCCCCTGCAGTGGAAGTGCAGATTCCTAACCACAGGACCGCCAGGGAATTCCCTCCTCCCCTTGATTTTAGAGCCAAAGGGGCCTGGTGACTGTCTCACCCAACTTTGTGGTCCATGTGCCTGAGACACCCAGGGGTCCCTGGGGGACTGGTGTGTGTCCTTTCAGGAGGCTGTGACGTTTGGTGATGTGGCTGTGCACTTCTCACGGGAGGAATGGCAGTGTCTGGACCCTGCCCAGAGGGCCCTCTACAAGGAGGTGATGCTCGAGAACCACAGCAGTGTGGCCGGACTAGGTGAGGCTTCATCTGGACACCCTTACCCCCTGCGTCATCAGTCAGCACCCACCTAGCCAGGCCTCTATTATATTTATTTATTTATTTATTGTTTTATTTTATTTATTTTTGGTTGTATTCAGTCTTCATTGCTGTGTGCGGGCTTCTCATTGTGGTGGCTTCTCTTGTTGCGGAGCATGGGCTCTAGGCGTGCGGGCTTCAGTAGTTGTGGCTCGTGGGCTCTAGAGCGCAGGCTCAGTAGCTGTGTCGCAGGGGCTTAGTTGCTCCGCGGCATGTGGGATCTTCCCGGACCAGGGCTCGAACCCGTGTCCCGTGCATTGGCAGGGGGATTCTTAACCACTGCGCCACCAGGGACGTCCCCAGGCCTCTATTATAGGCTGCGGATACGGAGGCCGTGTGGTCAAGCTCTCATGGGCTAAACAGGGGCCTTGGGCCTGTGAGTCCTTATGGGTCAGAAGCTAACCCCAGGAGGGGTCACAGTGAGCCAGGCAGGCTCCCAGGTTTGCACACATCACGTGATTTAGTCCTCACAGTGTAGGTGGACTTCTGGGAGCTGATGAAGCTTCCTTTTTGCCTGAGTGAATAGATTAACTTGTGAGAAATAGAATCCAAACTTGAAATAGCTTAAACAGCAGAAGAGAAGCTGTTGGCTCATGGGATCCAAGGAGATGGTTGTCGGTCAAAGCCAGGGTGGCAGCGATGCTGCAGGTGCCACTCCGTGGAGGCTGTCAGGGCCCCCTGTGGCCCTCCTGCCCTGCCCTGTCTTCCTCTCCCATCCCCCCCCACCACAGGCAGGCACCCCAGTGCGTTTCATGTCTGTCTCTGTGTTGTTGTGTCACGCACCCTGTGACGTGGACTGCACCCTTGTGAAAGGGGTGTGTGACCCCTGCTGCGCTGGCCCCATGTGGTCTCCAGCCCCATCACACTTGAGTGCCTGGGCCCCTGAGAGAGCATTGGGCTGGAGAACCAGAAGTGGGCTAGACACAGCAGCGTGGTCAGCCAAGGGTCTCTCAGCCTGCTGGACCAGGCCTGTCCCCTTCAGTCCTGGCCAGCCCACAGGCCCAGCTTTCTCGTGTGTTTCCACACAAAGGAGCACGCAGTGAGCCTGTCGTGATTTGAGCCCCCGTTTCTCTGATGACTGCTGACCTGGCGCATCTTTCAAGTCTTGTTAGAGTTGGGAAGAGCCAGGTATCTTCCATAAAGTGCTCAGAGCCTTGGCCAGTTTTCTGCTGGGGTCACTGGGCCTTATTGATTTGAATGTGTTTGTTATTTCTTGTATTTGATTTCATTGAGTCCAGGATGCTGTACATCGTAAACCACATCATTGTTTTATGTACCTTTGCGAGGTAGAGTGCTGCTGTTTATACTGCCACACGATGCCTTCTTATCCCTTCAGTTTTTTATTTCATACTTTTGAAGAGTGCGCTCAGACACACTTAGACAAGATGAAGTGTGCGTCCCTGAGACGGAACGGGAGAGACACGTGCAGTGAGCTGGCTGGGGTGTTGCTCTGTGCCCTCCCATCCTCTGCTGAACGGGTTTCTGTGTCCACTTGTTGACCTGCCGGCGTCCTGTGGTCCATGGAGAGCCTGAGTGGTGCTGCCTTTCGTAAGTGTTGCTGGGTTTTCGTTTTCTTGCCCGGTGTGGGGCAGCCATTCTCCTGCTGGATCTCGGTGATGAACCACACGGCTCCTACACTGTGCCCATCCTCGTGTCTCAGGCGTGGTGTGCACATGGTTGCTGATTTGCCAGTGACTGAATTGCAGTCACTGCCCTGGCGACAGTTTGCTTCTCCAGCCTCAGAAGAGCCCTGCTGCTCTTTCTCCCTGGCCTTCTGCTGTACGGTCACCTGGTGCAAAGAGCAGTGTTTACCACAGTGCTGGTTACTCGGCTGAGGCCCAGCCCACGTGTGCACAGGCTCCATGGCAGGTCACAGCGCCACCCGGCTAAGGACAGCACGTCCCAGATGTGACCCACATTCAGAAACCTGAGTGTGCTCTTCAAGTGCGTCTTAGGATCCATCGAATGAGACAGGACTGCACAGGTGTTGGGCCTTGTAAATATCTGCCCCATTCTCTCCTGTTTGTTAGCTTTGTGAGGTGAGATTCTAATGTAATTAAATCGATCAGTTTTTGCGTTATGAGTTGTACTTCTGAAGTTTTATATAAAAGTTCTTTTCTACTCCAAGGCCATGGGGATGGTCTGCATTTTCTCATGTGGATTTTATAGTTCATCTTTCTCTTTTAGACCTGGGCTCCACTTTTGTGTGTGAAGTTAAGTAAGAATCCTTTTTTTTTCTTTAATTTTTAAGATTTATTTTATTTTTGGCTGCGTTGGGTCTTCGTTGCTGTGCACGGGCTTTCTCTAGTTGCGGCGAGCGGGGGCTACTCTTCGTTGCAGTGGCTTCTTTTGTTGCGGAGCACGGGCTCTAGACGCGTGGGCTCAGTAGTTGTGGCTCGCGGGCTCTAGAGCACAGGCTCAGTAGTTGTGGCGCATGGGCTTAGTTGCTCCGGGGCATGTGAGATCTTCCCGGACCAGGGCTTGAACCCGTGTCCCCTACATTGGCAGGCGGATTCTTAACCACTGCGCCACCAGGGACGCCCCAAGAATCCTTTTTTATCTTTGTCCACACACCGAGCCGTTTCTCCAGCACTAAACAATCCATCCTCTCCAGTTGATTTGTGGAGCTGCCTTTTTCATATGTGTGATGGTGTGTTTCTGAGCTCTGGTCTGTTACGGGCCAGCTCTCTGCTTTTTGTCAGGTTGTTCTGTTATTAGTGTTATTTTTTATTGCTTTGGCTTGTGGCATGTTAATACCTGGTGGGGCAGCTCTCGCTCTTTATTCTTTTTAAAATTTCACTTACTTACGGCTAATAGAGTAGTTAGTTCTTTCTGTAAGTTTAGAATAAGTTTGAGTTCCTTGAAAATTGCACTGGAATTTTTATAGGGGAGTGGTTTGGATTTGTAGATAGTGTGAGGAGAACTGGCACCTTTCTGTTAACTGTTCCCATGCAAGACCATGCATTGTGTCTCCATTTATCTACTTACCTCTGCAGACGTTATTAGAGTGTGGGCATTTCCTCCACAGTGGTCTGGTGTTCGATCTTCAGTTTAGGTTGTTTTGTGAATGTGTCATTGTTATGTTATATTTCTAGCTGATTATTGCTGCTCTAGAGAAATGCTCTTGATTTTGGAGGATAGACCTTGTATTTGGCCACTTCATTGGACTCCCTGCTAGTTCTGGTATCATGTTCTAAGGAGGGGCCTGCAAGTGAAAGCTTGGTGTTTTCCTTCCTAGCCCCCATGTGTCCTGATCTTTAGCAATGACCAGAGCACCCGTGCTGTTAGGAGTGCTGTGGGCATGCGTGTTTTGTTCTGATTTTAAAGGGAATGCATGTAACTAAGGACAGAAGTTGGCTGAAGAGTTTTGGTGTTTTGTTTTTTTTGGCTGCGTTGCCGTGCGTGGGCTTTCTCTAGTTGCGGCGAGCGGGGGTACTCTTGGTTGCGGTGTGCGGGCTTCTCATTGTGGTGGCTTCTGTTGTTGTGGAGCACAGGCTCTAGGCACGCGGGCTTCGGTAGTTGTGGCTCACAGGCTCTAGAGTGCACACTCAGTAGTTGTGGTGCACCGGCTTAGCTGCCCCGCGGCATGTGGGATCTTCCTGGAGCAGGGATAGAACCCGTGTTCGCTGCATTGGCAGGCGGATTCTTAACCACTGGACCACCAGGGAAGTCCAAGAATTTTGTTTTGAATCATAAATGAGCATGTCAAATTTCAAATTCTTTTCCTACATTAATTGAGATGTCCATATGTTCTTTTTTTCCTTAGCCTGTTAGTCTAATAAATTACATTGGGGGCTTCCCTGGTGGCGCAGTGGTTGAGAGTCCGCCTGCCGATGTGGGGGACACGGGTTCGTGCCCCGGTCCGGGAGGATCCCACGTGCCGCGGAGCGGCTGGGCCCGTGAGCCATGGCCGCTGAGCCTGCGCGTCCGGAGCCTGTGCTCCGCAACGGGAGAGGCCACAACAGTGAGAGGCCCGCGTACCGCAAAAAAAAAAAAAAACATTACATTGGCATATTTCCTTATATTCCTGGAAGAAACTCTACTTAAGTCATGTTATTTACATATGCATTCTAACCTTTTGGACTCGGGTAGTCAGTATTTTGGATTTTTGCATCCCTGTTCCTAAGCCAAATGGACTTGTATGATTTTTTGTTTGTTTGTTTTTTCTTTTTTGGTGAATTGTCATTATATAGTTTGGTATTTTTTGCATATAAGTTTCATAAAATGAGCTGGGAAGCTTTTGCTGTCTTTTTTAATTTCTGGAAGAATTTATATAGATGGAATTGATTGAACCTTCAAGTTTTTGGTTGAACTCGCCTGTAAGACCACCTGGGCCTTGGGCCCTTGGGGAAGGAAGGTCTTTGACTAGAATTTACATTTTCTTAATGCCTCATGGTCTATCAAGCTTACGGATTTTCCCCTGTGCCGATTTTGTCATTTCTAGTTTTTGTACAGATAGATCTACTCATTCAGCTTTTCAATTTTTTTTTAGCATGTGTTTGTACTACTCTTTATTTTTAATCTCTATTATGTTTGTTTCCCTTATTTGTTTTATTTTTAGGCAGCATCATTTCACTGTGTTGACTGATTTTTTAAAAAAATATTTATTTATTTATGTTGGCTGCACTGGGTCTTCGTTGCAGCACACAGGATCTTTTTGTTGTGGCATGTGGACTCTTAGTTGCGGCATGTGGACGGTGTGGCATGCATGCGGGATCTAGTTCCCCCACCAGGGATGTAACCCGGGCCCCCTGCATTGGGAGCGTGGAGTCTTACCCATTGGACCACCAGGGAAGTCCTTGTGATTGGTTTTGCCACAAGACTATTCTTTTTATCTTTTTGAAGAACCAGCTTTTGGGGTTTTTTTGGGGAGGGGGTGCTCTTTCATTGAATCTTGCCCACCTTTGTTATTTTCTTCCTTTTTATTTATTTGTGTTTGCTGTGTTGTTTTGTTTGCAACTCCTTGAATTTAGTATTTACTTCTTCTGTGTTTATCATTCTTGTTTCTTTTTTTAAATAAATTTATTATTTTATTTCATTTTATTTTTCATTTTAATTTTATTTCTGGTTGCATTGGGTCTTTGTTGCTGCGCGCAGGATTTCTCTAGCTGCGGTGAACGGGGCTACTCTGCGTTGCGGTGTATGGGTTTCTCACTGTGGTGGCTTCTCGTTACAGAGCACAGCTCTAGGCAGCGTGCAGGCTTCAGTAGTTGTGGCACACGGGCTCAGTAGTTGTGGCGCACGGGCTTAGTTGCTCCACGGCATGTGGGATCTTCCCGGACCAGGGCTCGAACCCATGTCTCCTGCACTGGCATGTGGATTCTTAACCACTGCGCCACCAGGGAAGCCCCCAATCATTCTTGTTTCTGGTCAGCGTATTTAAAAATGTGAAATTTTATCTGTAAGTACTGCTTCAGCTGCGCCCTACAAATTTTGACTTACAGTAAATACACTTTACTTATAGTAAATACCACTTAGTAATTCATCATTTAGTTTTCAGGTAGCTAATAGTTTTGAGCTACTTGTTGTGGTGGCTGTCATGTCCAGTTGCATTTAGATCAGCCGCAGTCTGTGGTATTATTCTGTGGCCTGTGCCTGACCCCCTTCCTGGCTGGCCCAGGGATGTTTCTCTGTGAGTGTTGATTATGTGCTTGGCAAGAACACCTGTTTCATGTTGACTGTGGGGGTCCTGCCATCACCTGAGCCTTCGACCTAGGCTCTCTCTGCCTGCCCTTCTCCACCCACACGGCTGGAAACCTGAGGTGTGCTCCAGCAGAGGGCTTGGCCAGCCCTTGGATGGGCTGGGAGCACATCACACAGCTGGCCCACGGCCTGGGGGCTGGCGGCCCCAGAAGGTGGGTGCCCGCAGCTCTCCACCCCTCTGCCGAGGCCCCCCAGGGCTTTGTGTGAGGACTCGAGGCTGGGGCTGCTGGGTGACCATTGGACTTCACACCTGATTTTTTTTTTTAATTTATTTTATTTTATTTTTTGGCGGTACCGCGTGGCATGCGGGATCTTAGTTCCCAGACAAAGAAATCAAACCCGTGCCCCCTGCATTGGAAGTGCGGAGTCTTAACCGCTGGACTGCCAGGGAAGTCCTCACAACTTCTGATTTAAGATCCATTTTGTTTGTTGATTTGTCGTTGTTGTTGTTTGTCTTGTTTTTTAACCACGTCAACCTCTTGGAGTGTCCTTGCCCTCAGAACTGAGGGACTGAGGGAAGTGCTGGCAGTGCCTGGCTTCTCTCCCCCTGGGCTAGAGCTGGCGTGTGCTAGGCAGATTCGGGTGACAGGGCTCCCTGGGGATCCTGGCACCCTGTGTGGATGGAGACAGGGACAGTTTGGGAGTCCAGGAGTTCCTCTGTGTCCAGCCTCAGGAGGCGACAGACCTGGACAGAGAGGGCCCCTGTGCCCCAGTAGCCCCCAGCCCTTCACTCCTGGGAACCAGGGAAGGCTGAGCTGCACTCCCAGCCACACCAATGCCATCTCCTCCTCTGCCGCCTCCACAGCAGGATTCCTGGTCTTCAAGCCTGAGCTGATCTCCCGGCTGGAACAGGGGCAGGAGCCATGGGTCCTCGACCTGCAAGGAACGGAGGGGAGAGAGGCAGCCAGGACCTCCCGGGCAGGTGAGGCTTCCGGGCACAGGGTGAGAGGGCTGCAGGCGGGAGGCTGGAGGCAGATCCCAGGTGCCACCCACATGGGCTTGCTGGGCTGCCTGGGAATGCCATGGGGTGGGTCCGGAAGTGTAGACCGGTGGTGGGGCAGCCTCAGGAGAGACTGAACTACAGAAAAGCAAGGGCACAAAACACCTGTGCATTATGGCAAAAACGGTTTGTTTTTGAACCACAATTTCTTCAGTTTGTAATTTTTTGGGGGGGGGCTGCGTTGGGTCTTTGTTGCTGCACGCGGGCTTTCTCTAATTGTGGCGAGCGGGGGCTACTCTTCATCGTGGTGCACAGGCTTCTCATTGCAGTGGCTTCTTGTTGCGGAGCACGGGCTCTAGGCGCATGGGCTCAGTAGTTGTGGCACTTGGGCTCAGCAGTTGTGGCTTGCAGGCTCTAGAGCACAGGCTCAGTAGTTGTGGCGCACAGGCTTAGTTGCTCCGTGGCATGTGGGATCTTCCCGGACCAGGGCTCGAACCCGTGTCCCCTGCATTGGCAGAACCACTGCACCACCGGGGAAGCCCCTGTAATTTTACTAATAGTCTTACTGAGCTCAGGTACACACATGTGGCTCTAAGGGGAGCACTAAGTGTGGCTCTGAGTAGCTGTCCCCTCCCTTCGCGAGTGCTCCCTCTGGAACTTCTTGGGGCCGTGGGTGACCCCAACCTCTCAGATAAGGCTTTAGGGCTGTGTTAGTGTCCTGGGGCTGCTGTAACAAGGCATCACGAACTGGAGGCTTAAAACAGCAGAGATTTACTGTTTCTCAGTTCTGGAGGCCAGATGTCCAAAATCAAGGTATGGGCAGGGTCATGTTCTCTCTGAAACCTGTAGGGGAGGATCCTTCCTGCCTATTCTAGCTTCTGGTGACCCCAGGTATTCCTTGGCTGGTGGCCACATCACTCCAAACCTCCACATGGAGGGCAGGCAGCATAGGTGGACCCTCCAGAAACCCATGGGAAGGAGGAGTCAGTATGGCCAGTGGGGGAGGCCACCTGGAAGCTGAGGGGCGGACTAGCAAGGGACGCAGCCAGGTGTGCGTCAGAGGGCGTGGCTTGGCGGCAGCTGGATGCCACAGAGTTCAGGCCCGGGGTTCTTCTCAGAACCCCACCCAGTGGACAGCCGGAGCCCCAGTCCTCTTGGGCTCACCACCCATGTGCCCCTCAGGAGCTCTTGCACCTCATTTTTCTTGGTATCTAACATCCCTCTATTCACAGTTTTCAGTCCCTCTTTCCTCCTCACTCTACGTCCTCTGCAACCAGGAGCCTCTGACCTCTCGGCCTAGCCCTGCCTCTCACTAAACCTCCCACCCTATCGAGCTCACTTTGCTTCTTTGTAGATTTTTCCTCGTGCTAGTTCCATGTGGGAGGACCTTTCCCCCACATAGGAGGGAAGCTCTTCGCACTCTGCCAAGTACACTGTAACTGAATGAGTGCATAAAATGACGTATGAATGAAACCAGATTTTTAGAACTGTCAAAGGCATTGATTTCTTGTAGCATCTTTCCGTGTGCTCAATGCAGACTCTCTGGGAGGGCGCTCAGTCCCAGGGGTGGTCTGCACCCCTGCCCCATCCTCCAGTCTTTGTCCTTTCTCTGAGCACAGGGGATAAGCAGCAGTTTACTTCCTGTTCATTTCAGATTCTACAGTCGGGACCGAGAGTGAGCAGGCCTGTGAAGACATTGACCGTCTAAAATCAGAATCCTGTGTGGTCATGGTCAAAACCCCGTCCCAGGACTTTCCCCAGAGTCCTGGCTTTGGAGACGCCTCTGATCCCGAGGTCTGTTCAGAGAGTCAGCCAACCTCCCTCTTCCAGAAAAACTGCTTGAACATAGGGACTGCGGCTCCCAGGGAGACCTTCGCTGAGGACGAGGCCCAGGGGTGTGGTGAGCAGGGGAGCGGTGGCCGCCTGGGTTGTCGACATGACCAAAGTCAGGGGTCCTTGCGAAGATGCAACATCTGTGGTAGGAGTTTCCGATCTACTTCAGATGTCTCTCTGCATCAGGAAATTAATACACAGAAGAGACCTAACAGCTGCCAGGAGTGCCAAAAAAAATTACCTGATTGCTTACAGGGGAGAAATCTGAGTACCTTGCATGGAGAGAAGCCATATGAGTGTGAGGAGTGTGGGAAGGTCTTCAGGTTGTGCTCACAGCTTACTCAGCATCAGAGGATCCATACTGGAGAGAAGCCGTTTAAATGCACCGAGTGTGGGAAGGCCTTTCGTCTGAGCTCGAAACTCATTCAGCATCAAAGGATTCACACTGGGGAGAAGCCCTACAGGTGTGAGGAATGTGGAAAAGCCTTTGGTCAGAGCTCTAGCCTCATCCACCATCAGAGGGTCCACACAGGAGAGAGGCCCTATGGCTGCCGGGAGTGCGGGAAGGCCTTCAGCCAGCAGTCTCAGCTGGCCAGGCACCAGAGGACCCACACGGGAGAGAGGCCCTACCCATGCCAGGAGTGCGGGAAGGCCTTCAGCCAGAGCTCAACCCTAGCTCAGCACCAGCGGATGCACGCTGGGGAGAAACTTCAGCTCCCAAGAACCCCGGATAGTCCCAGCCTGGTTGCACATCAGAGGTTGCATGCTACCGAGAAACCATTTAAGTGTGACGAGTGTGGGAAGGCTTTCCGGTGGGTCTCCCGCCTTAGTCAGCATCAGCTGACACATACCGGAGAGAAACCTTATAAATGCAACAAGTGTTCAAAGGCCTTTGGTTGCAGCTCACGGCTTATTCGCCACCAGAGAACTCACACTGGAGAAAAACCATTTAAGTGTGATGAGTGTGGGAAAGGCTTTGTCCAGGGCTCACACCTAATTCAGCATCAGAGAATTCACACTGGAGAGAAGCCCTATGAGTGCAGTGACTGTGGGAAGGCCTTCAGCCAGAGCTCAAGCCTCATTTACCATCAGAGGATCCATAAAGGGGAGAAGCCCTACGAGTGCCTCGAATGTGGAAAAGCCTTCAGTATGAGCACACAGCTCACAATACACCAGCGGGTGCACACGGGGGAGAGGCCCTATAAGTGCAGTGAATGTGGGAAAGCCTTCAGTCAAAACTCTACCCTTTTCCAGCACCAGATCATTCACGCTGGGGTGAAGCCCTACGGATGCAGCGAGTGTGGGAAAGCCTTCAGCCGGAGCTCGTACCTCATTGAGCACCAGAGGATCCACACTCGAGCCCAGTGGTACCATGAGTATGGGAATACTCTGGAAGCTTCTACCCACGTGAGCCGTAAGAAAGTTAATACTGTAAAGAAACTTCATAAATGTAATGAATGTGAAAAAATATTCAGATGGCGCTCACATCTAATTATACACCAGAGAATTCACACTGGAGAGAAACCTTATAAATGTAATGAATGTGGCAAAGCTTTTAATAGGAGCTCAAGGCTTACTCAGCATCAGAAAATTCACATGGGATAGACCACTCACCTTTACGAATGTGTATAAATGTGAATAAACCTACAGCCTTAACTTATTTTTTATGGGATCATTTATACTGATGATTTAAAATGTTGTGAAAGATTCAGAATTGCTCTCTTAGGAGAGGGAGCATCCAGATTCACATGATGTGTATGTTTATTTGCTGGCACGTTTGACCTTCAGTAAAGCCCCTGTCCCTCACATGAAGGTGCACATGTGTAGCATTTGAGTTCACAGAGGGAAGACCCCAGGTCCTGCAGACGAGGAAGAGGCATGAGAAAAGCCCCGTGAGCCCCTCCAGACGAGTGAGTTGAAAGAAGTTACCCAGGACGTCTTCCTTAAGCACCAGGTACTCAGACTGGCTTCAGCAGCAAGATATGCTCACTCGTGTCTGCGGGGCCCCAGGCGGCGCGGCCGGGTCCCCCTCACCTGACTCCCCCAGCAGGGCCTCTTTGGGGAGGAGCTGGCTCCAGCAGCGGTGCCTGGGCCCGGGGACAGTGTCACTGGCCCACCCTACGTCCAGAGTCCAGCTGCTTCAGTTACGAGAATCAGACGCGCAGCCCTCACTGGGATTCCCAGCCCAGCCCTCAGCATTGCAGGAGCCTCACCTCAGTCCCGAGAACACCACCAGAGGCTGGGATGTGTGTTGGCTGCTGCTGGCCAGACATCCTCAAAACTCCAGCCATGGGGACTGCCAAAACTGGGGGGTCTGCGAGCAGACACACGAGCCCGTGCCTTCTCAAAGGCCTGAGGACGGTGGAGATGCCTGCTCACCGAGATCAGCCTGTCGGCGTGGTCACGTGGGCCCCACAGGTCCCAGGGCAGAGGGCCCCGTGGGTGCTGAGCAACAGGTGCGCGTGAGCGAGCCTGCTCCGCCCACATCACCTCCTCCCCGGGTTTTCTCTGCCAGCGCAGCCTGGAGAAACGGCCAGGGTAGAGTGGTCAGGGCCCTTGGCCTTCTTGGCACGGGCGGAAAGAACGTTCAAGGGAGATCACTGCTCCGCCCACCCCTCTGGTGAACCTGACTGACTGGCTGGGGTTGCGGAGCGGCTCACAGAACATCTCCGCAAGGCCTGTGAGCCACAGGATGAGGCTGACATGGAGCATTGAGTCCAGCCCTGCTTGGGGCCCTGGACTCGGCAGCGGTGACTCAGGACCAGGTGTGTCATTTGCACAGGCTGACACCCAGGACCACCCCCCTGAGACCTGCCAATCTTTGGTGCCATTGCCCATAGTCACAGGCCAAAGGCGGCCTGCCACAGAGAGGCCACTTCTCCCGTGTACGGACAGGTGACCCTGAGGGACATAGGTCACTTCAGGATTTATTGCAGCACGACTTGGGTCACCATCACACTGGTTGGGTGAAGCCCAGATCGCCTTGTGCGACACGGCCCAAAATCAGCCCGTGGGTTTGTATCAGGGGAGACAGTGCCACTCCGTGTGTACTGGCGGGCCTGGTGGGGCTGGGAACAGTGGAGTTCAGGGTGGCCGAGTTCACGTGAGTGTCCATTCTCAGCACGTGGACAGGGACTCAACCCCGCAGCAGCTCAGCCTGATCTGCCAGGTCGCCTGACACAAGGTGTGACACGTTCTCAGGTTGCAGTGTTGTCTCTGGGGATGAGGATCACCCCCCAACCTGCACCTTCGGGGGTGTTCCCGCCCTGGGCAGAGGACACCATGCAGTCATTGTGCCCCCTGCAGCAGCTGTAACCCCATCTCCCCGGCCGTCCCCTGCTCCACCCAGAACTTGTGTCTGAAGGGTCAGTGCAAGAGGGCAGGGACCTTTACAGACTGTGCAGAGATTGTGAACAGAGATTATGTCCCCGCCTCGGCTGCTGTGCTCAACCAGGTGGTCACTGCCATCAGAGCCGGACAGGGTGGGCACATGTGAGTGGTCTGTATCTTAGGCTTTGTGAGCCACCCAAGAATGGGACAAAGAGTCAAGGTCCCGGTGCACATGCCACACGCGCCTGGTGCCATCATGTGCTGGAAGGGCCTGCCGAGGCCCCATGCTCTCGCCTTCTGGCTCTAGGAAGGCTGTTTGTCACTGGGTGTGCCGTCCCCACAAGGGAGTTGTCTCCTGGCCACTTCCGGGTAATGATGGACAAAGGGGTGGAAGGCCTCTGGACTCCAGGTTCTCCATGGGGCAGGATGCTTCTGTTTTCCCCTGACAGCAGTTGCAGGCTGGCCAAAAAGGGCCAGAGGGACCAGCCTTAAATCTGTTTCAGCACCTGGATTCTTTCTGGATCAACACGGTCCTAAGTCAGCGGCTGGCTGACTGTGTGGCCCATGGGCCAAATGCGGACCTGTGCCCACACCTGTGAGGCCTGATGATCAGCCTGAGGCCACTGGGCTGGGTAGCTCTAAAGCCTGGGGCCTACACAGCCCGCAGAACCTGAGCCACAGTCAGTCCTGTAAATGCACTCATGTCCAGGAAACTTAATCACAGACAGCCAAGGGGTAAGGCAGCTGCTTCAGCTGCAGCCGATCTGACAGCTTCCTGGCTTCGCTTCCGAGTCCCCTGTTGGCAGGGCTCCTAACCACTTCGGCTTGGTGCTGCTCCCAATCCGTGTTTGCTCAGATCAGGATTTTAATGTACCTGTTTACCTTTTAACAGGCCGAGAGCTAAGGATGGTTTTTACATTTTTAAATGGTTGGGGGGGTGAAAGACTATTTTGTGACATTTGAAAATGATATTGAAATCAGATTTCAGTGTGACCAAATAAAGGTTCTTGGAACACAGCTGGCCCACTTTTCTGCGGGTTGCCTCTCAGCGAGTGGCAGTCCCGCCTCGTTTACTTGGGTAAAAACTTCATGCCTCCAGCCTTTGAGGGATTATTTTTCCTCTCTCTTCTTAGTGTGCTTTGTTCACTTAAATGTCCCAATACAACCAAGAATTCAATAGAAATACATCTCAAGCTCTGCATTCCAGCCTAGAATATCGACTGCAGAAGTACAGGGTGAGGCGTCCTTTCTTAGCTGAGTCCATGTGAGAAAGATGTGTAGTATTCATGTGTCACCTGGCAAGACATTGTGAGTTCAAACTACTGCACAGGTTTGAGATCCCAGAGCACAGGAAAAGCATCTGCACACGTCATGTGTGCCGGTCGCTTTGCAGGGAGGGAGAGGAGAGGGCTGCCTGCCGGGTAGTGCGAGTTCTGGACTATTCTGCTCTCCTTTCAAGCTATCGCTCCCAATTTGGGGCTTCAGTAATTGTAACACTAAACTCATTTTAAGAATTTCCGGGAATTCCCGGGCGGTCCACTGGTTAGGACCCAGCTTTCACTGTGTGCGGGTCCAGGTTCAATCCTTGGGGAACTAGATCCCTCAAGACGCCCAACATGGCCAAAAAACAATTTCCAGAACTATTCCAGAGTAGATTTTAAAATACTTTGGATTTCTCTTTTGGAGACGATAAAACCCCTAATTTTGACCTGAAATTGCTTTTTGTCTCAATTATCAGGTTAAGCTTTGATTTATCACATTTTGAGCATTCTGGAAGCTTCACAAATAACATGGGGTGTGTGTGCAGAGCCCAGGTGGGTTTTCGCATCCCTGTGTCCCCTTGTGTGTGTGGCTTGCACTCAGAGCCTGGGAAATGTTTGTTGAATGAATGAATGATGCATTCGGGGCACATCCAGGCTTTGAGGCGAGGCTTCAGAGGCCCACAGAAGAGAGAAAATTCTCCAGCAAAAAGAGTTTCCACGGAGATCTAAAGAAGGTTAACACACTTGTAATTTTCCAGGTGCAAACATCTGTACAAGGTCTTGTTCTTGCCTGGGTACAAATGTGGATTGGGCTGGCCCCTGCCCTCACGTCCAGGTCTGGGGTAGAGACTGACCACAGGTGAAGGTGGACGGTCCCTCTGCAGCCTGAGGGAGCCCTGCAGGCGCACAGGGAGGTGTAGCACTTAGAGCCACCACCCACCCCCAACTGGTTTTGTACGGCCCTGGAGCTGAGAATGGGTTTTAAATGGTTGAAACAAATTTTGTGACATGAACTTAAAATCTCAGTGTCCACAGGACATTTTTATTGGAACATGATCATGCCCATTGGTTTAGATGTCTCTGGCTGTTTCTGAGCTACGATGGCAACAATCATTACGACATGAAAAGCTATAATACTCTCTGGCCCTTTAGAGAAAAGTTAGCCACTCTCGATGTAGGTGAGAAGGGCCACCACTGCTGGCCCACAAGCCTGTGCCCCGCAGTTGGCGGGACCTTCTCAAGCTGTATCACGTCTGCCTCCCCGTACCCACGGTGAGGCCAGAATCCTGTGAGCGGCCTGGAGGCTGGTGGCCCTCATCGCCTGGCTCTGTCCAGCCCCAGGAGCCAACAGTCCCGGGAACAGCCTGCTGCCCATCTTCTCCGTCTCATGAAAGCCACTTACCACCTGTATGCCTTGTGTCACTGTTTGCCCGTGTGTCCCTCCTTGAGACAGAAGCATGAAGGCTCACAGATGAACCACCCAGAGTCTGCAGTATCCGAGCTGTCAAGAGCTCCTCCGAGGGCTGAGGCCGGCCTCTGCGGCCCTCTCCTGGCCTAGCAGCTGGGGAAGCGGGGGGAAGGTCTGCCCCACAGCCGCTGTGGGAGGGGCAGCGCCATCAGGGCCACCACCTCCAGCCTCCCGAAGATGGAGATCGTGTTCTGGTCCTGACGTTCCCGACCAGTGACTTAAAAGGCACAGACGGTGCTTTCTGGGGGAGGGGGAGGGAGGCAGGTGAGCGAGCAGAGCTCCACACCCCCACTTGCTGGCCGGGACCCCCCGAGGGTGGAGATGGGAGCAGATGGCACGTGTCTGCCGACCCTCCAGGGCGTGGACCATCAGGGTGGACACACCCACAGGGCTGGGGAGACAGAGCCAGACAGCCCCCGCCAGGAGCACAAGGACTAGGGGGTCTCTGCCGCCTGATGGGCAAAAGGGGGTGCAAATCCTGGTGCTGACTCGCGGGACTCCCAGCCTCAGTCGGAAAAGCACCCCTGCCAGCCAGGACAACCGAGAGGATGATGGGAGGGTCCCTCGGGAAGGGGGTGTGCGCGTCCCTGCCAGGCACGTGACTTAGAGCCACGGCGTTGCAGCCACGGGGCCACTCCGTGGCAGCAGAGCTCGGAGCACCTGCTGGGGCACATCGGCCGGGCTCGGACCCCAGGTCTCCGTTCCTGGCTGCACTGGCCCAACTTCGCTGCGGTAACCGGCAAAACAGACGCCCCCAAGCCCGTGGCCCTCAGCCCTAAACGTGTGTCCTCACTCTGGGGCCAGCAGCCGCTCAGGGCGCGGGAGCCTGTCCTGCCACCGGGTTCGCAATGCTCACAGAGTCGGCGGCCTAAGGACAGGTGGGGAGGGACGGCTGGCGGAGAACGGACTGCCAGCTCCCCCATCAGCTGTGTGTCGTTGGGCAAGACGCAAACCTCTCTGCGCTTCGTCACCCGTGAGGCGGAGAGGCCTCGTGCCTGTGAGTTAATGAGTTAACACGCGCCCAGCAGAGGGCCTGCACCTGGCGGTTCCAACGGTACCTTCTCTGCGCTCGGCTGGGGCCTGGTCGACAGCGCCTGGCCTGTAGGGGGCGCTCGAGGTCGTGCTTTGGGTCGTTAGGGACATAATACCAAGGGCTTTAATATAATCACATTCTTTTGTTTGTTTGTTTTGTGTGTGTGCGGTACGCGGGCCTCTGTTGTGGCCTTTCCCGTTACGGAGCACAGGCTCCGGACGCGCAGGCTCAGCGGCCATGGCTCACGGGCCCAGCCGCTCCGCGGCATGTGGGATCTTCCCGGACCAGGGCACGAACCCATGTCCCCTGCATCGGCAGGCGGACTCTCAACCACTGCGCCACCAGGGAAGCCCGATCACATTCTTTAAAAAAAAAAAAAAAAAAAAAAAAACTTTATTCTTGGCTGCACTGGGTCTTCGTCGTTGCGCGCGGGCTTTCTCTAGTTGTGGACAGCAGGGGCTACTCTTCGTGTGGCACGTGGGCTTCTCATTGCGGTGGCTTCTCTTGTTGCGGAGCACGGGCTCTAGGCAAGCAGGCTTCAGTAGTTGTGGCACTACAGGCTCAGTAGCTGTGGCGCACGGGCTTAGTTGCCCCGCGGCATGTGGGATCTTCCTGGACCAGGGCTCGAACCTGTGTCCCCTGCATCGGCAGGCGGACTCTCAACCACTGTGCCACCAGGGAAGTCCCTAAATAGTTTTAATATAAAATCCTTCTATCGTTTCCTATTGACATCAATGATTAAAAAAATTTTTTTTATTGTAGTTGATTTATAATGTGCTAATTTCTTATGTACAACAAAGTGATTCAGTTAAACATATGTATTTTTTTCATATTCTTTTCCATTACGGTTTATCACAGGATACTGAATATAGTTCCCTGTGCTATACAGTGGGACCTTGTTGTTTATCCATTCTACATATACTAGTTTGCATCTGCTCATCCCAAACTCCCAGTCCTTCCCTCCCCCACTCCCACCCCCTTGGCAACCACAAGTCTGTTCTCCATGTGTCTGTTTCGTAGATATGTTCATTTGTATCGTATGCATTTTAGATTCCAAACATGTGATATCATATGGTATTTGTCTGACTTCACTTAGTACAATAATCTCTAGTTGCGTATCTAGTTGCATAACATCACTGATTTTTTTTTTTTTATTTTGGCTGTGTTGCGTCTTCGTTGCTGCGCGCGGGCTTTCTCTAGTTGCGGAGAGCGGGGGCTATTCTTCATTGTGGTGCGCAGGCTTCTCATTTTGGTGGCTTCTCTTGTTGCAGAGCACGGGCTCTAGGTGTGTGGGCTCCAGTAGTTGCAGCATGCGGGCTCAGTAGTTGCGGCACATGGGTTTAGTAGTTGCAGCACATGGGCTTAGTTGCTCCATGGCATGTGGGATCCTCCCGGACCAGGAAACGAACCCATGTCCCCTGCATGGGTAGGTGGATTCTTAACCACTGCGCCACCAGGGAAGTCCTCACTGTGATTTTTAAAAATATTTATTTGGTTGTGCCAGGTCTTTGTTGCAGCTCGAGGGCTCCTTACTTGTGGCATGCGAACTCGTAGTTGCAGCAAGCATGTGGGATCTAGTTCCCTGACCCAGGGATCGAACCTGGACCCCCTGCATTGGGAGCATGGAGTCTTAACCACTTAGCCACCAGGGAGGTCCCAACATCAGTGATTTTTTAATTAAGAAAAAAAATGAAACACAGAAGTTGCTCTGGTCTGAATGTGTGTCCCCCAAATGGATATGTTGAAATCCTAATGCCCAGTGTGAGGGTGTTATGAGGTGGGGCCTTTGGGAGTGCTTCGGTCATGAAGGTGGAGTCCCCCTCATAAGAGACCCCACAGAGCTCCCTTGCCCCTTCCTCCACGTGAGGACACAGACGTCTGCAGCCAGGAAGAGGGCCTCACCCGCCCCTGCTGGCCCCCTGACCTCGGACATCCGGCCTCCGCACTGTGAGAAATCAATGTCTGTTGTTTTATAGGCTGCCCGGTCTGTGATGCTTTGTTTGTTTTGCCCAAGAGAAACTTGGCACGCCCACCGGGAAGATGCATGTTCTGCTGCCATCAGACAGACCCTCATATCAGGAAGAGTTACGTGAACAGAGCTGTGTTAACACAGAGACAGCACAGAGCGTACATGTCGGGTCTGGTCGAGACAGTTTCTCCGTGACCGTCTGTGGGCAAAGGAGCTTTTTGAATCTTTTAATTTTTCTGTTTGTTTTACTTTTTCAGCTTTTCCAAACGTATCATGATGATTACATATTCCTGACGCATGCCCAGTGGTCAAGGAAGAAGTCACAGCACAGCGACTGGGACAGGCAGGCCTCCGTCACTGGCTGAGGCAGAGGTGGTGCTCAGCTTACCTGTGCACGTGCTTCTGAGCCCGGGCAACAGCGAGCACAGCCCAGTCCAGCTCCTGTCCTCAGGGGAGCAGAGCCCAAGGATGCCAGCTGACGCTGAAGGAGACCTGGGGAGTCTGCACTCCTCAGCTGAGCCAAGACGGGGCCCCACCTGCGGCCTGGCCTCTGAAACTCTAGCTCCAAGCGCACAGCAGCACCTTAGGGTGGCCTCCTCTGTGCCCCTGGCCCACACCTAACTTGCTAGGACCCTCACTCAGGGAAAGGCCTTAATTAACCGAGATCATGGGAGTGTTCTGGAAACAGCACAGAGCAAACACTGCCGCTCTTGATGGGTTGTGGCATGGAGCAGGGGGCAGGAAGGGGGCGCTGGGGAACGGCAGGTGCCAGGTGGGCACCCAAGCTCATTTGCTGTTTTCAGAGGAGGTTCCTGCATGATGCTCGGGCCTACTAATACTACCAGACCTGTGACCTGGTTTTGTGGCAGAGCATGGAGGCAGGGACACGCCAGGCCCCTACCTGGGGTGTGGTTATGCTGGGGGGTGCAGGGCTGGCCACGAGCTCTGCACACTCCCACCCTAGAGGCACCCAGGTGAGGCCCCTGCTCCCCTCTCCCCTGCCACCGCCAGCTCCACCAGACTCCCAATCCCTACGCTGCTGCCCTAGGCTCTGCTATCAACACAGCATCCAGTGTGATCCTTTGAAAGCAATTGTCACATCACACACATTTCACTCAGAATTGAGCCAAAGCTCTTAGACAGGCCCTCGGCACTGCCCCCCGTGCCCTCCACTCACCTTCCCCCCACTTGGCTGCAGCCCTGTGGCCTGTGCACCACAGGCTGCTCCCTCTGCCCTCGCCTCCTTTAAGTCTTTGCTCAGGTACCATGTCCTCAAGGAGGCGCAACCCAGGCCCTGATTTTTTTTTTTTTTTGGCTGCGTCTGGTTTTCGTTGCAGCATGCAGGCATCTTTCTAGTTACAGCGCGTGGGCTCCAGAGCACGTGGGCTCTGTAGTTTGCGGCACGCAGGCTTAGTTGCCCCATGGTATGTGGGATCTCAGTTCCCCGACCAGTGATCGAACCCGCGTCCCCTGCGTGGGAAGGAGGATTCTTAACCACTGGGCCACCAGGGAGCTCCCCCCACGACCCAGTTTACAATGACGGCCCAGTTCTCCCTCAGCCTCGCCCCCCATCTCCAAAGGCTGCTCTACCTCCTGCCCCACTTCCCATCCTCCCACGAGCTACGTCACTCGTTTGTATTATGCGCTTCGTAATGCCTCCCTCGCCCCACTAGAATGCTCTCCATAAGGTCCGGGATTTAAGACAGGGGAATGAAATGTGCACCCTGAAGCACAGGGTTCCCAAAATCACAGGAGCAAGAGCTCAGTCGTTAAGTGGGGCCAGGCTGAGCAACCTCTGTGTCCTCACAAAGGCCTTGGCCTGGACCCCAGACTGTGACTAGACCACACATGGCCACACCAGAGCAGTGGGTGCCCTTACCTGGCAACGAGACCAACTGACAGCTGGGGGGACGGGGCCTGCAGTTTGATGCCTACCCAGGAGAACATATTTTGTGTAGCTGCTTTACTTGCAAAAAAAGGGAAACACACAGCTGTCTTCTTCACTTAGAGAAATACACGACTTATACTCAAACACTCACTGGAGTGCCTCCTGGGAAGGGCGGCCTTTGCTCTGGAGACACCTGTCTGAGCCAGCTATCCTCGGTGACCAGAAGGGGACCGGCAAGCAAGGCTCAGTCCTGCAGTTTGCGCTCACACCTCTTCTCCAGGTCGGCCATCTCCTTCAGGACCATGGCCACAGCAAACCGCAGCTCCTGGAACTTGGCCGTGGGGACCTCGAAGCGCAGGGCCGACCCATCCGAGAGCTTCAGCTGCATCAGGACGCTTGGCTGCAGGGAGCGGGCCAGGGTGCTGGTGGAGATGGCCACGTCCACCCTCCACCGAAAGTCGGCAACGTGGGGCAGCCAGGCCCCCTGCTGCCTGGCCGCAGAGTCCAGGAGAGGCCGCTGGCTCCCAAACACCACACTGGCCAAGTCCACGACCAGGTCTTGGGGGATGCAGAGCTCCTGGAGCTGGTTCTTGAAAGCATCGGGCTTCAGGCTGGCCGGGGGCAGCCGGAGGGCCTGCTGGAGCAGGGTGTGTGTGCCAGCGATCAGGGCGCCCAGCCGCTCCTCAGGCAGGTCTGCGCCAGCCCCGAGGCACCGCACAGCCTCACGGCAGTCTTCCCCCTGCAGGCTGCTGACCACCAGCTTCAGCAACTTTCTGAATGTGCCCCCGTCCAGGTCCCTCAGGAGCTGGGGCATTGCTGCCACCTCTGGAGGCAGCTGGGCGCCCAGGAAACTCATGCAGCCACTGTGACTGTCACCAGGGCGATGCAGGTGTGGAGCTGCAGGACCCATGGCAGACATCGCTGCTTCCTGCTCTTTGACTGGCAGCCCAGGTAGGAGGTCCCAGCCGCAACTGCCTGGAAGGGGGGTGGAAGAGAAGCCCAGTGACTCCCATGTCCTTTGGGCCAGTGAATGAGGACTGATATGGTCTCCACCTCCCAGATGCTGATGATGTGAACCACTGATGACAACCAGCATGACGGAAGGTGCCCTGGAAGCAGGTGGCGGAGGGGCCCCTCTCCAGTCCCTGGAAGAGGGGAGGCAAGAGCCGGCAGAAAAGGGAGATGAGGTGGGGAGGAGAGAAGGAAGAGAATCAGGAAACAGGAGAGCAACATAAGTTCTCCAAATAAATAACGGATTAAAGAATGAAGGAGAAGAAAGGTCCAGAGAACACAAGGACACAACAGCCACTGCCGCTGCCACTGACCACTCCAAGATCACTCAGCAACTCCACCCCCAAGCCGCACATGGCTCTGCACGAGCGGGTTATCGTTCTCACCCCACCAACAAAGAAATCGAGGCGGAAACAACTGCTCAAGTCAAGGACTAGAACCCAGGCCCGTCCACTCAGAAGTCCTTGCGGGGGGCGGGGGCAGACGGCGTCCCTCAGGCAGGAAGGGCTGAGGCGCAGGCGTTAGGGAGGTGGGTGCAGTACCTGGAGAAAAGCGCTGAGACGTCACCTGAAGGACAGCACGACACCCCACACCTGCTTCTGCAGGAACGCCGGGCCCACCGCAGCCGCGCCAGGTGCCGAACAGAGCTGTCCCCAAGGCGCCCCCACCCCTGGCCTGCGGGCCTCGGCGCGGCGGGCCCGGGCGCACGGGGAGCTCCCCACCGGTTTCCTCGTACCCCACTCTCCCGGGAAGGCCGGGCCCCCTCACCCCGGCTGCCAACGACCACGGGTTTTCCTTCAGGGCCTGGCCAGTATCGGGACAGCCTTCCGCAGCCCCGCCGCCTGCCGCTCAGGCCCCGGTCCCTGGAGGCCAGCGCGCTGCCCCCCGGCCCGGAGGAAGGAGCGCACCGAGGCGGCCACCCAAGCTCTTCCGAGCCGCCGCCCCGGCCGCGGTCAGTGCCCTGCGGTCCGGTCCCGAGCTGCCGGATCGGCCTCCTGCCTCCAGAGCGTTCGCCGCCTCGCGAGCAGGGCGACCCATTCCCACCCCCGCTTCCCGCTGCGCCCCTGTACCTGGCGCGCGTTCCCAAGCGGAGAAGAGACGCGCCCGCGGCCGGAAGCGCGGCCTGGTTCCCGGAAGCGCGGCCTGGTTCCCGGAAGCGACCTAGAGACCCCTGCCCCCTCCGGGAGGCAGCTCTAGGACAGCGGGAGGACCCGCCCTCGGTGATCCACGGCCTGAGGGGCGGGGCCTAGGCCGCCGGGTTGGTCTTACGGGTCCGACCTAACAGGACGCACTTCCGGTTGTCCTCCGCTCGGGTGATTGCTGCCTGGTTTGGACTCGAAGAGCGGGGTGGGGGGTGGGGGTCTCCGCCGGGGTCTGGGGGCACGGGGGGTGGTGCCAGTACAGACCTTGGGCGGGGAGGCTCGCCTGCACAAAAATGCGCGCGATCTTTGCCTCTCAGTTGTTCACTTTGAATAGGTGAGTTGATGGGATGTGCATTTATCTCCATAAAGTGGTATTTTAATAAGTCAGGGTTTCCCTGGTGGCGCAGTTGTTAAGAATCCGCCTGCCTATGCAGGGGACATGGGTTTGAGCCCTGGTCCGGGAAGATCCCACATGCCACGGAGCAACTAAGCCGGTGCGCCACAACCACTGAGCTACTGAGCCTGCGCTCTAGAGCTCACAAGCCACAACTACTGAGCCCCCGTGCCAGAACTACTGAAGCCCACGCGCCTAGAGCCTGTGCTCTGCAACAAGAGAAGTCACAGCAATGAGAAGCCTGTGCACCACGATGAAGAGTAGCCCCTGCTCACCACAACCAGAGAAAAGCCCACGCACAGCAACGAAGACCCAACACCCAAAAATAAAATAAATAAAATAAAATATTAAAAAAGCCTAAAAACAAAACGATATCTTTTCTAAATCCATGTGATCCCAAAGCAAGAAATATCGACTTGTAGAAGATAGCTATAGAAAAACCACAATACCTGCTTCTGTTCCCATACTTATTAAGCAAATTCCAGGGAGTCAGGAGAAAAAGGCAGCCCTTTTCTTCCATTTATCCTGAATTTTGTTCTCTTTTTGCCCATTTCCCTCCCATAAAATATCTAGGGCCTTCCCTTTCCCTTACTACCTTCTTCAACTTCTATTACCTAGAAGCTTGAAGAAACCAGCCTATAAGTCCAATTTTCTGTCCATTAATTTATAAGCTTTTAGCAAATAACTTGTCCTTTAATAATTGTAAGTCAGCATTTTAAAAATCAGCAAATTAAATGTTCAACTTAAGCTAGACAAAAAATACCAGGACTAAAGGAAGTAGAAAGAAATTATAAAGAGAAAATGAACTGGGACTTCCCTGGTGGCACAGTGGTTAAGAATCCGCCTGCCAGTGCAGAGGACGCGGGTTCGAGCCCTGGTCTGGGAAGATCCCACATGCCGCGGAGCAACTAGGCCTCCTGCCACAACTACTGAGCCGGCACGCCAAGAGCCCGTGCTCCGCAACAAGAGAAGCTAACACAATGAGAAGGCTGGCACCACAACAAAGAGTAGCCCCCACTCACCGCAACTAGAGAAAGCCCACACACAGCAACGAAGACCCAATGCAGTGAAAAACAAAAAAATAAATGTATAAAAAAACAAACAAACAAAAAACACCAAAAACTACCATTTGATCCAGCAATCCCATCTCTGGGTATATACCCAAAAGAACTGAACGACGGACCTCAAAGAGTTATTTGCACACCCATGTTCATAGCAGCATTATTCATAATAGTGAAGAGGTAGAAGCAGCCCAAGTGTCCACAGACGAATGGATAAACAAAGTGTGGTGTGTGTAATGGAATACGACTCAGCCTTAAAACACCTGCTACAACACAGATGACCCTGGAGGACATTACGTTGAGTGAAATAAGTCAGTCACAAAAAGACAAATACAAATACATGCCACTTATATGAGGTATCTAAAGTAATCAAATTCATAAAAATGGAAAGTAGAGTGGTGGTTGCCAGTGGCTGACAGGAGGGAGGAATAAGAAGTTGTTTAATGGGCAGAGAGGTTTAGTTTTGCAAGATCTGGATCTGGAGCGCTGTTGTACAACAATATGAATATACTTACCACTACTGAGCCATTCACTTAAAGATGATTAAGATGGTAATTTTATGGGGTGTGTGTGTGTGTGTGTGTGTGTGTGTGTGTGTTACCACAATTTAAACAAAGACTGGCCATGTCAAGAGTCTGTGAGGATGTGCAGGAAATGAAACCCTCATCACTGCTGGTGGGGGTGGAAAGTGGTGCAGCCACGTGGAAAATGGTTTGGAGGCTTCATATAAAGTCCAACATACATCTCGCATATGAGGCATCCATTCTACTCCTAGGTGTTTACCCTAGGAGAAAAGGACTCCATTTACACCAAATTCTAGAAAATGAAACTGACCTAATAGTTAGTGACAGAAAGTAGAGTTCCCTAGAGATGGGGTGGGGGAGGGTAAGAGGGTGGATTCATTGGGGTCTGCAAGACTGGGGAAGTGCCAGCCACGTTCATTGTCTTGATTGTGGTAATTCTTTCGCAGATGTGAAATTAAAAATTAAACAATACATCAAAGCTTATCATCAGGGCTTCCCTGGTGGCACAGTGGTTGAGAGTCCGCCTGCCGACGCAGGGGACACGGGTTTGTGCCCCGGTCTGGGAAGATCCCACATGCCGCGGAGCGGCTAGGCCCGTGAGCCATGGCCGCTGAGCCTGCGCATCCGGAGCCTGTGCTCCGCAACGGGAGAGGCCACAACAGTGAGAGGCCCGCGTAACGCAAAAAAAAAAAAAAAAAACGACTTATCATCAAATTGTATCCTTTAAATTTGTGTGGTTTATTGTATGTCAATTATATCTCAATGTAAGTTAAAAATATTTTAAAAAATAAGTCAGCCTGCCTTATTTTCCAGGCAGCAAAATCTAAGGAGGTCTGAAGACTGTTTGACGTCTCAGCAACCAGCCTCCTGCAGGGGAGAAAAAAGAGCGGGTCGGGGCGCGTCCACCCCTCTCCTCTAAACTCCCTAGGACGCGTGGGGCTGAGCCCCTGGTCCTATCAGCGGACTGCTGGGCGACCTTGGCCAAGCTTCTCAACTCTGCTCAGAGTCTCCACCCGGAAGAAAGAATGATGACAGTACCTACCGTAAAGGAAACATTGTACCAAGCCTGGTGTGCCGAGGCAGCTTCCTCGGGGAATAAAGAGCGTCCCTGATAGAACACCTAAGCAATTTCTGATGAGCTGTAATCGGATTAAGATGGAAACCAGTTACCACCAACCCAGGGGACCATCAGCCTGTCCCTGCTCGTGGGCAGAGCCCCAGACCTGGCACAGAGCCCACTGCAGGTGGGGAGCGGCCCTCGGACTGGAGGGAAGGGATCTGATTGGGCTTGACAGCCCAGAGCCAGCTGGGGAGAGGGGCCCCTGAGGGAGTGAGCCGTGGGGCCGTGGCCCCGGTGAAGCCCACGGGGGCGTGGTCAGGGCGGAGCGTCGAGGAGCTTAAGAGGCTGTCTCCTGGGGGCGTGTCCTTGGGCAAGGGGCGTGGCCCGGGAAGGTGTGACTGGGATCTGAGGAGCGCGGCGAAGCCAGGGTCCGGAGTGAGGCACGGTCAAGGAAGGGGCGAGGAGGGTGTTGGGGGCGTGACCGGGTGCAGGGGCGGTCGTGAGGGGCGTAGTCAGGAGGCCGGAGCGGGTCCCAGCGGGTCCACGCTGTCCCGCCTGCGCTCGGGCCCTAGGGGCGCCAGGCCGCTGTTCCCGCGCCGCCGCCCAGACGGGACGGAGCCAGAGGTGATGCTGGAGCACCCTGTCTTCCTGGCCCCGTCCTGCAGGGGCGAGTGGGAAGAAAAGGGGTCCTCAGTGGGATTGCGTGCGGCCGGGCAGCGGAGGGGAGGCGGCGCCTTTGCGCGCAGGCCCCGGGCCCTTTCCTGTCTGGAGCAGGCGATTCTCCTCGTTTATCAACGTATCCCTGACTCCGCAGCTCTTCCTTTGCATCACGTAGGTGCAGGTGTTTTATACACGTCCTTAAAATGTTTTTTCCTTGTAAACTATGCACTGTTGTGTGGTGTATGTGACTTAATTTACATGTTGTGCTATAAAGCCCACTTCACTTAATTTTTTACGCAGCGCCTTGTTTTTAGGATCTTCTCTTGTTCTCCATACCTCTGGTTCTTTGTCCCTAACTGCTGCGTAGCACTGTCAGTCTGTGCGTCTGTCCCTGATGATGGACACCTAAGTTGCCTCTTATTCCCCATCACTGCAAATCACGTAGTGCTGAGTATCTTTCTACCTGGTCCCTAGGAATGAAAATTCCTCTGGATTATCTGTCCAAGAACGCGTTGCTTGTTCATAAGGTATCTGCATGCTTAATTTCACTGACTACCGCTAGGTTGCCCTTCAGAGCTGCTGAGTACATTTACACTCCCAGTAGCCGTGCCTGAGTTCCCAATTCACTACACCCTCCCCAACACTGTTATACAGTGTTCTTATTTTTGCCAATCAGATGCATATCATGGTTGTTTCAATTTGTCCTTAATGGATTCCTGGTGAGTTTCATGATCTCCTCAAATAACATGTGGGCTTTCCCCCTTCGTGAATTGTCTTTTCATATGTATATGTTTTTTTGTTTTTGTTTCTGGCCTGTGTTTCTATTGGAGTTCCTGCTTTTTGTTGTGTTTCTTTGTTAGTATGACAGAGCTCTTGTATATTCTAGGTACCAATCTCTCGTCAGATTTAGATTGCAGATGTCTTCTGCTAGTCCATCACCTATTAACTTTAACTGGGATGTCATCTGTTTAATAGAAATTAAATCAGAGGTAGTCAAATTAGTTAATTTTTTACCTTGTGGCTTGTAGTTTTGTGGTTTTAATAAGTCTTTACCCTCTCCAAGGTCATAAAGATTCACCTCTCTATTTTTTTTAGAAGTATTTCAGTTTTACTTTCTTCTACTTTTCATATTTATGTGGATAATCTATTGGGAACCCAATTTTATACATATTAGATGTGGATCCAGCTTCATGTTTCTTCAAATAATTCCTCAACAAAGAATACATTAAATAATCAATCTTTCCCCATGACTTTTTTTTTTTTTTTAATAAATTTATTTATTTATTTTTGGCTGCATTGGGTCTTCGTTGCTGCATGTGGGCTCTCTCTAGTTGGCAACGAGCGGGGGCTACCCTTCGTTGCGGTGCGCGGGCTTCTCATTGCGGTGGCTTCTCTTGTTGAGGAGCATGGGCTCTAGGCGCGCAGGCTTCAGTAGTTGCAGCGCACAGGCTCAGTAGTTGTGGCTCGCAAGCTCTAGAGCACAGGCTCAGTAGTTGTGGCGCACGGGCTTAGTTGCTCCGCGGCATGTGGGACCTTCCCAGACCAGGGCTCGAACCTGTGTCCCCTGCATTGGCAGGCAGGTTCTCAACCACTGCGCCACCAGGGAAGCCCTCCCCATGACTTTTTATACATTAGTGAGATTCTGAATTCTTTTTTCTGTTCTATTGGTCCATTTGTGTTCCTGAGCCTATCAAGTACCATTGCTTTGGAGTAGATCCTAACATCTGGTAGAGTACCTGCCTGCTGTATGTCCTCCTTCGAAACTGAACTAGCTATTTGTAGACTTTTATTCTTCCATGTATATCTAAAAAATATGTTTTTCACATTCCTCAAAAAATCTTACTAGAACTAGATTATTAATATTTTGGTTTTTTAGACCACTTTAGTGAGCATTGACATCTTTACAGTGTTATGCCATCTGGTCCATGAACATTGTATGTTTCTCCATTTATTTAGGCTTTCTTTTAAGATACTTTCATAGAGTTTTTATGTGTCCTCTATAAAGGTTTTGTATGTTTTTAATTAGCTTAATGCCTACATGGTTTATAGTGTTTATGGTGTTGTGAAGGGCATCTCACTTTCCATCATATTTTCCAGTTGGTGGTTTCTCATCTGTAGAGAACGATTGTTGGGTTTTGTGAGCAGGTCTTATTGAACTCACTGATTCTGATACTTTGTTGATTCTGTATATTTTCTGTGTAGAATTTCATATTATCTTCAATTTTTGCGACTTTAGGTTATTCTCTTCTAATCCTTAGGCTCCTTTTTTTCTTTTATTGTTGCATCAGCTGAGCACACCTGCCTCCACCCACCAACATTAGTAGGCATCCTTTCTTGCTCCTGACCTTAAAATCTGGTTAATAAAGTTTCCTTTGTAGTCTCAGTTAAAATTTTTTTGATCATAAAGAGATGCTGACTTTTATCAACAATTGAAAGAAGGAGGTGATTTTATCCTTAGTCTGATGATATGCTAAATTACACTGATAGATTTTTCTGATGTTATGTTAGCCTTACATTCTTTTAAAAAATTTATTTATTTATTTATTTATTTATTTTTGGCTTTGTTGGGTCTTCGTTGATGCCCACAGGCTTTCTCTAGTTGTGGCCGGCAGGGGCTACTCTTCGTTGCGGTGTGTGGGCTTCTCATTGCTGTGGCTTCTCTTGTTGCAGAGCACCGGCTCTAGGCACACAGGCTTCGGTAGTTGTAGCTCACGGGCTCAGTAGTTGTGGCTCGCGGGCTCTAGCAGGCTCAGTGGTTGTGGCACACGGGCTTCGTTGCTCCGCGGCATGTGGGATCTTCCCGGACCAGGGTTCAAACCCATGTCCCCTGCAATTGGCAGGCAGATTCTTAACCACTGCACCACCAGGGAAGTCCCTATCCTTACATTCTTGTATATTCTTACGCATTCTGTGTTTTTGTATGTTAGCATTCAGTTAACAATTTTTATGTACGAATTTCACATCTATGTTTTCAATAATTTATTACTTATTAATTTATCCCAAACTACTAATGTAGTCCTCCCCACCTTCCCCTTTGGTAACCATAAGATTGTTTTCTATGTCTGTGAGTCTGTTTTGTAAATAAGTTCATTTGTATCTTTAAAAACATATTTATTTATTTATTTATTTATTGGCCATGCCACACAGCTTGAGGCTTAGTTCACCGACCAGGGATTGAACCAGGGACACAGCAGTGAAATCGCCAGGTTCTAACCACTGGATGCCAGGGATTTCCCTGTATCATTTTTTTAGATTCTACAAATAAGTGATATCATATGCTATTTGTCTTTCTCTGTCTGACTTACTTCACTTAGTATGATAATCTCTGGGTCCATCCATGTTGCTGTAAATGGCATCATTTCATTCTTTTTTATAGCTGAATAATATTCCATTGTATATATGTACCACATCTTTATCCATTCATCCCAAATTAGTAGTGTGGGATTAACAGATACACACTACTATATATAAAATAGGTAAACAACAAGGACCTACTGTGTAGCACAAGGAACTATACTCAATATCTTGTGACAACCTATAATGGAAAAGAATCTGCAAAAAATATGTATAACTGAATCACTTTGCTATACAGTTGAAACTAACAACGTTGTAAATTAACTATACTTCAATAAAAAACAAAACAAAACCAATAAACAAAAACAATATGATGGTGAGGTGCAGGCAAGTCTTTTTGTGAAGCATGGCCACCAGGGGACCCAAGGACCTGGGAGGGATAAGTGGAGTTAAAGGAGGCATTTTGTTGTTATAACAAGAAATCTCAGTGGCTTTATATGCTCGTGCAAATAATAAAACAGAGAGAGACAAACAGATGATGCAGGAGAGGAGACAGATGATCAAAATCTTTGAGAATGCAAGAGGGAGTGGGTTCCAGTTCATCAGAGGAGGGCCTGCCTTGTATAGGAGCAGGGAAACTGCCTGCCCATTTTCAGGAGGGAAGGTGAAGGGCAGGGATAGATATGGGCGGGCCTTTGGGTTTGGTGATAAGAAGTTTTGTTCTCATCTGGGAGGCTCAACTAGAGAGGCCTAAGAAATTCCTATGCTCACTTTGGGGAATGGGAGGCTTACCCTTGGGAGAAGAATCACAGGATTGCCAAGGAGTGTGAAGTGCTCCTTCTAAGTTTAAAGTGAAGCCAGCCAGCACAGGTCTGTGGTGTTTCTGCAGCATTCACGATGGAGAATGGTGGGGTTCCTCCAGACTGGGCTTTCTCAAGTGTGCACAACGGAGAGGGAGCTAGAGACAGGAGACCAGAGACCATTTTTACTGTGTGTGGGAGTGCAGTGTGAGGATGGGCCAAAAGGGAAGCCAAAGAGTGGTGACAGAGTCCGGATCAGAGAGCTGGGAGGCAAAAGCAGCGGCGCACTGAGGGAGTGAGCTGCAGGCCGGAAGTGGAACTCAACTGAGGGCTTCTGAGCTTGAGCTTTCAGCCCTTTGCAGTTCCTTGTGCGAATGGGATCCGGGCTGTGGCCACGGAGTGGTGTGGGCTACTCTGTTTTGTTGTGGGAGTTTCAGCCTGCTTAGCTTCCATTTATATCGACATGCATGTCAAATACTACAACTTCTGGAAATGAATACTGTATAGGTAATAATAATTTTTAAAAGCCCGAAGAGCAGGCTAAACGCAGATTAGAAAACGCCAAAGAGAACAACAGTAAAGCTTAACTGAACAATTACCAAGAGTTAAGATGACAGAGCAAAAAGAGGAAAATCGTAGAGACACGGAGGACACAGGCCGTCCAGTTTAGCTTACAGATACATAGGGAGAACCTATAAGAATGGAGGAGAGCCAGTATTTTAAGAGACAGTGGCTCATAACTTTCCAGAATCGAGGAACAGTGAAATCTTTTCCAGGAAGTCCAACATGGTTTGAGTAGGTAAAATTACACCAAATCCACACCGACACGTAGGAAATGTCAACTGCACCGCATCGAAGGGGCTCGGAAGAATCTCAGGAGCGATCTGACAGGCAACGTCGGCCGTGGTGCGGACCGCGGGGCTGGAGGGAGCGCTTCGGCATCACCTGGCCAGCAGCCGCCCCTCTCCGCCCGTCGTACCCCGGGCCCCGGGTGACCCGGGCCGGGGGCGGCCCTCTTCGCCCGAAGCATCCCGGTACTCGCCCGGACAGCGCGAGTACCCCACACCCGCGTTGTGGGCGGAGCCAGCGCGACTATGCTCCCGACTCCCGGCATGCAGCGCACGCCCCCGGCGGGACTCTTGCTCCCGGCGTGCCGCGCGCTGGCGCATGTGCATGGGGCTCGCGGCGGCGTCCCCTGGCGGCGGGGGCTGTGCCGGGCGGGGGCGGGGCCGGAGGCGGGGGGTTGCGCTGGTGACGGGAGGACGCGCGGTCGCGGCGCACTGGGCCGGCGGCGGCGGCGGCGGCGGCGGCGGCGGCGGCGGCGGCGGCGGCGGAGGGCGCGCACCGAGCGGGCGGCGGCGGCGCGGGAGAGCCGCGAGCAGCTCACGCGCGGCGTGCAAGCCGGGATGAAGGGCTGTGGCCGCGCGGCCCGCGCGCAGCCTGCGGGTGAGAGCGCGGACGGTGGGCGGTGCGGGCCGGGAAGATGGCGGAGAGGCAGGCGCTGTGGCCCCCGCCCGGCCTCGCGGAGGTCCCCGGCCCGGCCCGCGAGGATACGGGTCCTTGGCGACTGAGGGGGCGGGCGGTGCCGCGGCCGGGCCGGGGAGGGGCGGGTTCTGTGTGTAGAGGTCCGACTGGGGGGGCGGCGCAGGGGCGCGAGGGGCCCAGGCCTCACGGGGCCAGGGTGTGAGGTGGGTGTGGGGTCCGGCCTGGGGGTGGAGGTGGGTGAGAGGGTGCCCGGCCCGGGGTTCGGGCCGGTGAGTGTGCCCGGCCCTGGGGTTTGAGCGTGCCCGGCCTAGGGTGGGCGTGAGTGGAGTGCCGGGCCTGAGCGCGGGGTGTCGGCGCGGTTCGGGTGCGCAGTCGGGGAGGTGCGGGGCCGGGGAGTCGGGACGTGCGTGTCCGGGTGCGGGCCGTGGCCTCCGGCCCCGCCGATCTGGCCTCTGCAGGGAGGCGTACTGGGGCGTCCCCGCCTTCCCTCCCGGTCGCCCTCCCGGAGCTGCAGTTCCCTCGGTGGCCCCCCGGTTGCAGGACTGGTGTGGGTGGAGGCAGTGTTCCGCGCGAGGGCCGAGATAGAGGCAGGCTGTGCGCATCCTGGGGGTCAGGACGTCTTTTATTTTAAAACGTGCAGCTGGCGGCGAGGCCGCCGCAGCTGTGGGTGTGTTACATGCTGCTCCCACCAGCAGCTGCTGTGGGCGCTGCGCAGCCTTCAGCAGCAAAAATGCGGCGTCCCTCACCCGCTTCGGTGTCCTAGGGTTTAACCAAACCTCCTGTGACCTTTACAGAAACCTACAGTTGCAAGGCTTCTCGTTCCTCCCTTGGTGCAGACAATAGGAGGTTTGTCTTTGAAGCCAGCGAGGGGAATTGCACCCTCTACATCCTGGGTGCCTCTGTAAACAGCAGGTGGTTCCCGTTCAGCGGCTCCCCTTTCACAGTGAGCAAGGTGTGTTTCTCCTCGTTGGGGGAGGGGAAGGAGATTTGATAGGGGTGAATGTGAAGCAAGGAGACTCATTCCGTAAAGCAGCTTGGCGCGGACTGTGTGCCCCACGCGCTGGCTTGGGAATGAGCAGGGCCCTGGGTCTCTCTGCCTGCACTTTGTCTAGTCAGCTGTCTGGAGAGGCTGGAGAACGGGGGAGAAGAGGGCGGCTTCTGGAGCCAGACTGCTTGCCTTTAAGTCCTGACTCTTCTGTTTATTGGCTTTGTACTCTGCCTTTGGTTCCTCATGTGTAAAATGGGAACACCAATAATATTGGGCTCCCAGGGTGGTTGTGGGGACTCGGTGAATTCACTGTGCCTTGTTGTCAGTGTTGAGAAGTCAGGAGTTGTTATCGCTGCCAAGATCTGGTTTCCAGGGTGCGCTCACTGGGTCGGCTGTTTCATCTTAGTTTAACACTAACTTGAGGTCTGTGGCTCTCTTTTCTTGTGCAAGCTGGGGTCATATTTGGAGAAACAAGTCTTTATAAAGGTAAACGAGGAACAAATCTCATGTACTTAGATAAATTATCATATAGAACTGTTTTTAAAAATCTTTTTAGAAGAAGAAAGCTTCTAATGAACCAGTCTGGAATCCTTCAGTACTTATTGTCCTGGGAGGTAGATAGGGTTGTTGTTGACAGAAATGAGATGTCGAGCAGTTCTTGGGTAATTCTCTACTTGAATGAAACTATCAAAGCCATTGTTGTTATACTTTTTTCTTTTTAATTTAATTAATTAATTAATTAATTTTGGCTGCGTTGGGTCCTTGTTGCTGCACGTGGGCTTTCTCTGGTTGCTGAGAGCGGGGGCTACTCTTCGTTGCAGTGCGTGGGCCTCTCATTGCGGTGGCTTCTCTTGTTGTGGAGCACGGGCTCTAGGTGCACAGGCTCAGTAGTTGTGGCACGTGGGCTCAGTAGTTGTGGCTCGCGGGCTCTAGAGCGCAGGCTCAGTAGTTGTGGCACACGGGTTCAGTTGCTCTGTGGCATGTGGGATCTTCCCAGACCAGGGCTCAAACCCGTGTCCCCTACATTGGCAGGCGGATTCTTAACCACTGTGCCACCAGGGAGGCCCTGTTGTTATACTTCACAGTGTTATCCTTGTAACAGAAAAGATACTTTATTAACAAACTAAGTGACAGTGAGGGCATAAGCACCAGAAAATGAGGCCTTGGCATTATCAGTGCTGTAACATTCTGTCTTGCTAAGCTGCTGGAGGGAATAACTTAACTTGCTTCAGAACAAAGTGGTAAAATTCGTCGTGTTTCCCAAGGAGATGGTTCTCTTTCTCAGGTCCAGGAAAAGTATCCTAGGCTTACCCTAGATCACTTCATCTCATCCCCTTTATCTGTGTGACACTAAGACTAGGAGGGAACCCCCCCACTTTAAGGAGAGTCTTGGCATTTGTGGAGTCTAAGGTTGAGAACATTTGATGTTCAGAGTGAATGGCAACGAAATAGCTTCTGTGAGCAAATTTTAAAATATCTAAAGATAGATTTTAAATGTCCATCCCCGCCTTCTCTCCTGCATGTGTGCTGGTGTGGGCTGTCATTGAACAATGTAATAACAGTGAATTCAGTGTCTTGTTAAGCCTCCACCTGGTTCTTTGTTGCTTTTGAAAAAACATGTCTGTGTAAATATGAAAAAATTAAAAAAATCTTTCACTATGAGAACATTCTCATAGTGAAATATCTAGTTTTACTAGCAAGTTACCTTTGCTGTGCATGTTCACTGACCCACATGGCCATTTGTTGAGGGTCTTACACGCTCAAAGTTGGCTTTGTGGGTGTCCTGTCTCAGGAGCTCAGCCTGGGCGTCGCAGCGCTGGGCCTGGCGACACCTGGCAGAGCTGGACTGGGCTGCCCTGCCTGGAGGTCTCTTCTCCTGTTACCCGTCTTGCTCCCCTGGTAAAGTCTGCGCCCTCAGCTGTTGGCTGTCTCTGCTCCCTTCTATGCCTGCCTCACCGTGCCTCCTGTCGGCCTCTGGGACTCGCCCTTGATGTCACCTGGCGGCTCTGGCCTGCTCCCCGCGGTCGTTTCTGACCCTGACTGCTGTCCTGCAGCCCTGGCTCCCTCCTGCTCCTGCTGTGCCCACGCCTCAGCCTTCCAAACACTGCGCCAGACGAGGGTCTGTAAGCTACAGCCACTGACAGCCCCTTGGCCTGTCTTTGTAAATAAAGTTTCATTGCAGCACAGCAACCCTGGTTTATTTTTGTATCATCTATGGCTTTTTTGGCAGACTTGACTAGTTGCAACAGAGACTTAATGGCCCACAACACCTGAACTGTTTACTGTCTGGCCCATTTTCAGAGAAAGTTTGCTCTAGAAGTTCAGAGGGAGAAGGATTGCAGGGGCTGCAGCGTCAGGGGGGCTTCAGGGAAGAGGTGGTCTTTGAGCTGAACCTCAGCAGGAGGTGAGTGGGGGAGGGACTGAGGACGCTGCAGCACGACACACGGAAGGTGTTTCAGGCCTTGGCAGTAAAGGCGAGAAGGTGGCTCATGTGTGGTTGTGGGGTTAGAAGCTTGTATACAGGATAAGAGGAAATAAGGGTTATAACGTGAAGATCTTTGAACTTCGGTGAAGGACTTTAGATTTCAGTTCTCTGGCTATAGGGAGCCGCTTCAGGTCTGTGAGTAGGGAAGTCCTGATAAAATGGCTTAGGAACATGAACCTGGCCGTGATGCATAGGATGGGTTGGAGAAGGAAGAAATCAGGGAGTTTATTGGGCGGCTTTGTCTAGAAAGGCTGCAGTGACAACTCAGAGGTTTATTTCTAGCTCACGTTTCATTTGCTTGAGGCTCTTTCTGAGAGTCTTCATTGCTGGACTCGGGGACGTGCCCTTGTTTGGGACATGCTATTCTTATGGCAAGAGAGTGGCAGAGACTCAGCCTCTCTTTGAGCTTCAGCTTAGAACTGGAGACTCAAGTTCCGTGGCCAAAGCAGGTCACCTGGCCCAGCCCCGGGGGAGGAGATAGGTCCCACGGCCAGGGGCAGGCTGTAGGATGGACAGCCCTCTTACAGGGAGGGTGGCCAAATAACTGGAGACAATGCGAGGACCACCCCAAGAGAGAAAACGAGCCCATTTAGTGCTCCATCTGGGGTCAAAGTGCCCGCCGCACTTCTTCCCTTAGCCGCCTGTGCGGAAGCCCTGCAGGCTTCTCGGGCCTTACCTCCTGCTTCGCTTCCAGCCTTGGCCGTTTGGTGCTCTGGGCCCATCGCGTGCTAGGTTCTTGCCCGGAAGCTCGGCCTTCTGGGTCTTGCCCCAGCCACCGCACCCCGCTGCTCCCTGCCTTGCTCGTCGCGCCTTCCAAGTAGTTAATGAAGCCCCCTTCCTCCGTCAGCAGGGCCAGCTGCCAGGCGGGCCCGTGCCCTGGCTCGTCCGCACTGTGGCTATGCCTCCTGGCTGGACTCCCTCCCCTCTGTCTTGCATGCAGCTGCTCAGGGGATGTGTGCAGATCAGTGTTCTCATCCAGGGGTGGTTCATCTGGAGACATTTTCGGTTGTCCCAACTGGGAGCAGGTGCAGCCGGCAGCGAATGTGTGGAGGCCATCCCGTGCCGCCCAGGATGCTCCGCGGCTAAGGAGCAGGCCCCGGGCATGTGTGCCAGTCGTGCTGCTGCCCTGCCCTCCTCCCCGGCTCCCCGTGCCCCCTGGACTGCTGTCCGTGGCCCAGCGTGCCCCGACTCGCACCCTGCTCCCCAGAGACACTGGCTGAGCACCGCCAGGCCCAGCCCTGCTCCGCATTCTCTCCTCCCCTAAAACGAGCAGGGCTCGGGTGGCTCCTGAGCTCCTTTGGCCCTCACTGGGGCCTGCCGGGGGCCTGATCTGTCCCCATGCCAGGCAGGCTCTGCACAGCCTCCAGTTGTCTCCCTCTGCACAGGGAGTCCTCGAGGGCAGCGGACTCAGTGCCTCGTGTAGCATTTCCTTTGTGTCTTGACATCAGCAGGGATGGACGCCTTTGGGTTGACAGTCACCGTCGTGCTTCCCAGGTTGACACAGCAGCGGCTGCTTCCAGCTACCTAAGGCCTCTCATCTCTTGCTTTCCTAAGTGTAAATGTTTTAATTCTCATAGATCCTTTTCATTTTTGCTCCCTAAAAGGTTAACAACTTTTGTACTACGTGACACATTCAGAGTTTGCAGGCACAGGGGGTGCACAGTGTAGCTGTCCGCTGCCTCCTTCCCGTCTCTGCCCCCAGAAGCCTGTCCCCTGGAGGCGCCCACTGCATCTCCTTCTAGAGATACTTTGTTGTAACGATGCACGCAAACATGTATACGTATTCTTTTTTTCCTGCTCTTTTCTTTAAAAACATTTTCTTAACCTCGCCTTTTTAACTAAATGTGTTTGGGTTTGGGAAGTCATTCCATATCAGTACATTTTCCAGTTCATTCTTTTTCATGACTACGTCGTGTCTGGCTGTGTAGAGGTGCTATAATTTATCTAACCAGCCCCTGCTGGTGGATATCGTATTTTGCGCAGTTAGAATCAGGCTGCAGGCACAGCATTGTGCACATGTGCCTGTGGGGCCCATCCCTAGAAGTAACATCTCTTTGTTTAATCACTGTTGATTCTGTTAGATCAGGTTTTGCTTTTGTTTCTTAATGTCTTTAACTGTACTTTCTTGGGTCATTTATTTCTCCCAGTTATCTGTCTGTATTTTAAATAGTATAGTTTGGTCAGATGAAGTGAGTTTCTCAGTTGGAAATTGGCTCACCTTTCATGTGTTCTTATAGGTAGGAGTGACTAGGAAAACATATCCACACAAAAACTTGTCCACAGACGTTCACAGTAGCATCACTCATAATAGCCAAAAAGGGGAAACAACCAAAATGTCCATCAACAGATGAACGGACAAAGTGTGTTCTACCCATACAGTGGAATACTATTTGGGAATAAAAAGAAAGGAAGTACTGATTCATGCTACAATGTGGATGAATCTTGGAACATTATGCTGAGTGAAAGGAGCCAGACACAAAGGTCTGGTTTGTACGGTTCCATTGATAGGAAATGCCCCAAATAGGCAAATCCATAGAGACAGAAAGTAGATTAGTGGTTGCCAGGGGCTGGGAAATGACAGCTAAGGCGTATGGGGTTTCATTTTGGGTAATGAAAATATTCTAAAATTGACTGTGGTGAAGGCTGAGCATATCTGTGAATATACTAAAATGTTCTAAAATTGTATGCTTTAAATGGGTAAATTGTATGGTATGTGAATTACATCTCAATAAAGCTGTTAAAAATAAGGGTGATTAGGATTTTTAAGAAGGGAGCGTTCCAAGGGGGGGCCCAAGGCCTTAGTGTTGACTCTGTCCTGGGCTTGTGGTGAGAAGTCCAGTGGGCAGCACGGTGACTCCCGATCGGCCTTTGAGATACTGGGCATAGTGGACACAGCACTGTTCCCTCTGCGGAGGACTTGAGTTCAGCCTTGACTCAGTCCCCGAGGAGTGCGGTCCATCACAGGTAAATGGATCAAATCGCTGAACAGCCGAGCCTCGGCTCATACCTGCGGATTAGATTATATCTGTCCCGCCTATTCTCAGGGTGTGCTGTGAGGCTGAAGTGTGACTGAATCTCAGAGGACTCTGTCAATTACTGAGTGTTATACGTGTACAGGGTTCTAAATAAGTAATTTCAACACCAAGAGGCCAAGTCAGCAGAGCACGTTTTCTGTCCTCTTGCAGACTGGTTGACCCGAGTGTAGCCGGCTGCATTGTGAACAGAGCCATGCGTGGCCCCAGGGTGCTGGGCTCAGGCCTGGGAGCCCCTCATCTGGCCCCCACTGCCCGAGCCTATTTTCCTCCTTCGCTGCACTCCTCTGTCTGTTCTGCTGCTTCTCTCGGTCCTTCCTAAAGTTCCTGGAGGCCCAGCACGAACCAGAGGTGTGGGTGCTTCCTTCATGGGTGGAGCTTCACAGGAATGTCATCCTGAGACACTGCTGGTGGTTCCGTTACAGTCCCTTCCGCTGTCTCCTGGGACTTCCCTGGTGGCCAGCAGGTGCTTCCTAGCCATTGGGATTGTGCGAAGCATGTACAATACGAATTTCCCAGCCGACGGACTTCAGGTTGTTTGTGCATCCGATTGCACGTGTCATGGCAGCTTCTGGACTCTAGATACTGTTTTTCTATTTAATTTTGGTGGTGTTGGCCTTTTATGTTGTATTCAGAATTCAGCCATACTATGAGGATTCCTACTTCTTCCGACTCTGAGAAGCCCAAGAAGTAGCCTCTGGTTCCCCAAACCTGGGAGGGGGTAAACTGTGGGTCCCAAAGACCCTCATTTGCAGGGATGTGCAGAAAGCCCAGCGGCCGGCTGCCAAGGCACAGTGTGGGCCTTCCTGCCTGAGGCCACTGGGGCCCAGGATGGTGTTGCTCAGGGGTGGAGCCTTCTCTGTTGGTTTGGCAGGATTTTTTAAAAAATTTTTATTTTATATTATAGTTGATTTACAACGTTGTGTTAGTTTCAGGTGTACAGCTAAGTGATTGAGTTATACATCTACATATATCCTTTATTATTTTTTTAAAATTTATTTATTTATTTTTTGCTGCATTGGGTCTTCGTTGCTGCGCGTGGGCTTTCTCTAGTTGCAGCGAGTGGGGGCTACTCTTTTCTGCGGTGTGAGGGCTTCTCATTGCGGTGGCTTCTCTTGTTGCAGAGTACAGGCTCTAGGCGTGTGGGATCAGTAGTTGTGGCACACGGGCTCAGTAGTTGTGGCTTGCGGGCTCTAGAGCGCAGGCTCAGTAGCTGTGGCGCACGGGCTTAGTTGCTCCGCGGCACGTGGGATCTTCCCGGACCAGGGCTGGTTCGGCAGGATTTGATGTCTGCTTCTGTTTGCCAGGCCCACCCACGTCCATCCCGTGCTCCTGGTCTCTTCTGTCACCTGCTATGTGCCAGCCACTTGCCAGTCAGGTGCCCAGAGATAGAGATACACCAGGCTCCTGGTGGGGAACATTGTGGTGTGGATTCTGATAATCTCACGTGGACAACAGTTGGGGAGAAGAGTGTGGAGTCTCAGGGCTACCCCTACGGTGGCCGCTAGCCTAGCCTTGGGGGTACAGAGTTCAGGTAGGCTTTCTCATCTAGAAAGGAGGGGTGTCTGACTAAGTCTTCAGGGGTGTTAACCAGGCAGAGGAACAGCATGCCTCAGGTGAAGGTGGTGGGCATGAGCAGGACACAGCACGGTGTGCATGAGCTTCCAGAGCACTTCGTGGCCGGGGCATCCAGTGAAGCAGGGCCGGGCAGGTGGGAGATCAGCGAGGTGGCCGGTGAGCATGTTGGTGGAGTTGAGGGCTGGGGCGGCCTCCTGAAGGGCAGTGTCCCTCGTCTCCAGTCCCGCCTGCCGCACCCGGGGTGCCGGTGAGCCCAGCGTGGGGTCCCTCATGGGGCACGAGAAATGACACCGGCCACATTAGCTACGTAGTCCTTAAAGAGTACTAATGTTAGGAATTTACGAACTGGAGTTGACATGAGCTTGGTATGTGGAGGCCCTGTGGGTACTGGGAGAAGCTTGGCCCTGATGCTTGGCGACCCTGCCAGCTTCCTCCTGAGTGTGAGACACGTGGGTGGTCAGGGGCTCCAACGTGAGGGGTGTGAGTTCTACTGGCGGCAGCATCGTTGCACTTGGATCAGGTAGTCGAGCCTCTCTGGTCATCTGGTCATTGATTTCGTGGGGTGCGGGGCTGGTGATGCAGGGTTGAGGCCCTTGCCTCCGGAAGCTTAGAGTTCAGTGCAGGGAACAGACACGCAGTTGACAACTGCGGGGCTTTTACTTATTTATTTATCTGGCTGCACCGGGTCTTTATTGCCGCATCCAAGATCTTTAGTTGTGGCATGCGAACTCTGAGTTCGCATGGACTCAGAGTGGCAACTCTTCCATTCGTCTGTGTGTTTGTGCTTATGCCTGTACTACCCTGTCTTGAATACTGTGGTTGTATAGTAAGTTTCCAAGGCAGAAAGTGTGAGTCTTCCACTTTGTGCTTCTTTTTCAAGATTGTTTTGGCTTTTCTGGGTCCCATGAATTTCATATTCAGCCTATCAGTTTCTGCAAAAACAAGGTCAATTTTGATAAGGATCTGCTGAATCTATAGATTAATTTGGAAAGGTTTGCTATCTTAATGTTAAGATGAACATTCCAGGACTTCCCTGGTGGCACAGTGGTTGGGAATAAGCCTGCCGATGCAGGGGACACAGCTTCAAGCCCTGGTCCAGGAGGATCCCACATGCTGCGGAGCCCGCGAGCCACAACCTCTGAGCCCGAGTGCCACAACTACTGAAGCCTGCACACCTAGAGCCTGTGCTCCACAACAAGAGAAGCCACCGCAATGAGAAGCCTGCTCACCGCAACAAAGAGTAGCTCCTGCTCGCTGCAACTAGAGAAAGCAGCACGCAGCAAAGAAGACCCAACACAGCCAAAAAAACCCAAAAAAAGAAAGATGAACATTCCATGAACATGGGATATTTTGCCATTAGGCCTTCTTTAATTTCCTCCAACAATGTTTGGTAGTTTTCAGTGTACTTGCACTTCTTTTGTTAAATTTGTTACTAAATATTTTATTCTTTTCAATATTATTATAAATGGAATTGTTTTCCTGATTTCATTTTCAGGCTTTTTATTGGTGATGAGTCTTCTAAAACTTTTTCCTGTTTTCTATTTGAACAAAAGTTCAAAATTTAAAAGGTATTAGAGTGCAGAGTGAAAAGTTTCTCCCACCCTTACTTACCCTTTGGCCATCCAGGTTCCTCCCTGGAGGTGGCTGGCTACCTTAGAGTCTTGTTTGTCCTAACAGGGATATTCAGTACATGTATAAGCAAATTCATATGCATGCTCTCTTTTTCCCCATTGGGTTGATAGTTCTAAATGAGCAATAAAAATTATACTCTTCAAAAATTTTAGTGCATTCATAAAAAATTCTTTCTGAAAAAATGGGGAGTGAACAAATGTAACTTCTATTCCATCTTCTAGTTTTTGTCAGTTTTCAGGGACCAAGGACTCACTAGCTTTTTTGAATTCTGAGATGAGGCTTAAAAACGGCTACAGGGCCTCCCTGGTGGTGCAGTGGTTGAGAGTCTGCCTGCCGATGCAGGGGACACTGGTTTGTGCCCCGGTCCGGGAAGATCCCACATGCCACAGAGCGACTGGGCCCATGAGCCATGGCCGCTGAGCCTGCACGTCCAGAGCCTGTGCTCCACAACGGGAGAGGCCACAGCAGTGAGAGGCCCGCGTACCGCAAAAAAAACAAAAAACAAACAAACAAAAGAAAAATGGCTACAAACACGATTTCCCTGATGCACCTGGCTGGCCTGTTCAGCTTGCTCAGTGGCCTGACCGTTGCCTTGTCTAAGAAGTTGTTATTGTCCGTCAAGTCTAGGAAAAATATCTTGAAGCTACCTGGTGCCTGTTCCCATTGTTGTGACCTGGTGTGTATGTTCCTGAACCCACTCTGTGTTTTTTGTAATTTATGCCTCTGAACAGCCCATGTGGTGCGTGCTCTTGGTCCCACCTAATAGATGAAGACCCTGAAGCCAGAAGGGCCTTGCTCAGGTCACATGGCTGGGGCAGCATCAGGGTGCAAGGCCTTTCCCTCTTAGCCTCAGAGTACACTTGTCTCATGTCGTGTGGCCTCCCTGACCTCAGGGTGTAAACATGCTTCTATTGAGACTTCTGTGTGCAGCGCTGTTCTCGGTGCTGGGACACAGCAGTGAAGAAGACAGGCCGGTCCTCACCCTCACAGAGTGACAGAGACTGACTTCTGCCGTGTGTCAGGCGGTATCAGTGCTGCAGAGAAACAGCGGAGGAGGGCCAGGGAGATTGGGACGTGGGGTGCAAGTCTCAGTAGGGGGTTACTTACGTGGGCCTCGTTCACAAAGAGGATGAGTCTGAGCAGAGTCAGAGCAGATGAAGTAGGTAAACTTCTGTGGGCAGGAGGGTTCCAGTCAGAGGGACAGCCAGCACAAGGCCCGGGAGTTGGAGCGAGCGTGCTGTGCTTGAGGGACGGCCAGGGGGCCCCGGGGCGGGGGGCTGGGCCTGAGAGTGTGTGGTGCCAGCGGAGGGGGTGAGAGCAGGAGGGGGTACGCAGAGGAGGAGGGGGCCTGTGGGGAGTTCAGGGCAGAGGAGTGACAGCGTCTGGTCCGTCTTCAGTAGCATCCCACTGGCCACTACTCAACAGACGTGTGGGTGAGGGAGGAGGTGAGGAGGCTGGTTAGGAGGTGACTGCAGCAACCTAGGTGAGACGGGTAGAGGTTCAGCCACAGTGGTAACAGGTGTGGTGATAGGACTTAGAATCTGGAAATATAGATATATTTATTTATTTGTTAGTTTGTTTATTTTTGTCTGCATTGTTTCTTTGTTGCTGCACGCGGGCTTTCTCTAGTTGCAGCACGTGGGGACTACTCTTCCTTGCAGTGCTCAGGCTTCTCATTGCAGTGGCTTCTCTTGTTGAGGAGCTCGGCCTCTAGGCGCGCAGGCTTCAGTAGTTGTGGTGCACGGGCTTCAGTAGTTGTGGCTCGTGGGCTCTAGAGTGCAGGCTCAGTAGTTGTGGCACATGGGCTTAGTTGCTCTGCGGCATGTGGCATCTTCCCGGACCAGGGCTCGAACCTGTGTCCCCTGCATTGGCAGGTGAATTCTTAACCACTGCTCCACCAAGGAAGTTCTCGAAATATATTTTTTTATTCTTAATTTTTTTTTCTTCATTTTCCTTTATCTTCTTTGTCGAGGTTCTGGACCTATTTTGAAGCCAACCGTTAAGATTTCCTGATGGAATTGCAGGGGACAGCTCAGGAGTTTGGGTGTGCTGCGTTTGAGAGTCTGACCTCACTGGGAGCTGGCGGTCAGAGAGGAGCGGGTGGGTGGGGAATCACGGGCGCAGAGATGCAATGCGGGTGTTCAGCCTGGGGAGTCCTGGTGGGGTGGGTGAAGGTGGAGCAAGTGGGGGGATACTGGGGAGGGGGGTGATCCTGGTGGGTGGTGGGGAGGGGGGTGTGTGGTCTTTGGTACCCTGAGCTGGGAGGTCATAGAAGCAAGGACAAGGAACTGCCTTTGGGCCCAGGTCACAGTCACTGGTGGTCTGGAAGAGCAGATTCAGGGGTTCATGTGTGTGCGTGGCGGGGAGCAAAAGCATGTTCGGAGTGGTTTACGAGAAAATGGACTGAAGAAATTGGAAGTGGTGAGTACAAGACACCTCTTTCAAGGATGTTTGCTGCAAAGGGGCAGTGGAAGGTTATTTATTCATGTCTTTTAAGATGCAGGAAATGACAGTTTATGTGCTGATGGGACTCCCTCCTTAGAGAGGAAGAAATGATGTAGGAGGGAGATTTCCCGGAGGTTGGGAGGTCGCTGTGCAAGTGGGGTGGCAGGAGGGCCAGGGTGTGTGCCCGTCCATGGCGGGCCTGTGGACATCCTCCTCTGATGCTTCTTAGAGTAGGAAGCAGGTTCTCTGTTGAGAATAGGGAGATGGGAGGAGATGCTGGAGGTTCGGGGAGAGAAGGTGTAAAAGGGCCTGAGGAGGCTGAGATGACCAGGCGGAAGGGGAGTCTGGGTGCAGTGCCCTGTGGGGTGATGGGCTGTTTACATTTGCTTCTTGATCCTCCTGAGCGAGTGAACCCCAGAGGTGTGGGGATTGTTATTCAGAACGGGAGCGGGATGGGGAAGGGGAGGCCCGGTGAGGAATCCCCGGGGAGGCCCGGCAGCGGTGGGGCTGTGAGGAGGCTGGAGGGAGGTGGGTAGGAAAGAGCCCAGCAGCAGCCCAGGCCCAGGTGAGGAGGGGGACCTGCTGCCAGCCGCTCTCATCAGCCGCTTGCAGCCAAGGCTGGAACCGCCAGGCCAGAGCTCCGTTCAGTCCCGCGCGGCGCCACCTCTGGGGTGAAATCGGGACAGAGACTTTCTGCCCTGTCCAGTCGCTGGCTCTCACCTTGGACAGCGAGGTTGTTTTATAATTTAAATTGTATCATGTTGGTCCCCTGCTTAAAATCCTTTGGTGGTTCTTACACTTCGGACAGAATTTAAAATCTTAATGCTCTCTTTGAGGCCTTGTGACTCTGCAGTCGCCTTTCAGTCCGTGGTCCCCGGGGCTCCTGATGGTGTCATAGGGCCCTGCTTCCTCCTCTTGGAGGCTTCAGCTTCGGTGATTCCTCCTCAGAGCTGGTTTCACAGCCAGTTTAACGTAGGTGCTCCCTGCTGTTCTTCCCCTTAGACCTTATTCTCTTCCAGCGCTTACCGGAGCTGACGACCGTGTGCTCACGTTCGCTTGTTCGCTCTCCCTCTCTTCTGTAGAGTGTGCGGACAGAGGCTGTCAGTTTTGTTCATCACTGTCTACCAGAGCGAACCACGATACTGACACATAAGCACAAAATAGATATTTTTGGAATGAGTTCATGAACGCATAAGTGGGAAAAATAAATAGTGGGAGAAATTTTAATAAGATCCATCAAGAGTGCAAGAGACATTACCAGCCACTGCCATACGTAATTTAAAATTTAAAGTTATTTGAATGATGGAAGTTAGTGTCACAACGTCCAGAGGTGAGAGTGCCCAATGGGGTGGGTGGCGCTAAGCACTGCTTCTTAATGGGTGGGTGGCCTGGTTAGAAAAGGAGGAGCGGGGAGCCCACAGGTGGGGAACGAGCACCAGGTGGAGTAGGGCTTGGCAGGCGGGAGGCATAACTGAGGAACAGTTAGCAAAATCTGTTTTTGTTGGAACAAAGTAGAAGTGGGAAATGAGTCTGGACCAAGATGTTAAGGTGGGCATGCTCATACAGCTGTGCTGTCCAGGACCACGGCAACCACCAGCCACGTATGGCTATCGAGCACTGAAATGTGGCTCGTGGGACTGAACGTCGAATGTTATTTAGTCTTTTTTTTTTTTTTTTCCCCTTTTTGGCTGCGCTGCCCAGCGTGCAGGATTTTAGTTCCCTGACCAGGGATCGAACCACAGCCCCCTGAAGTGGAAGCACGGAGTCTTAACCACTGGACTGCCAGGGAAGTCCCGAATGTTATTTAATCTTAATTAATTTAAATTTAAGTAGCCACAGTAGCAAGTGGCAACTGTTTTTGAACAGCATAGTTCCAGAAGGTGCTAGTATAAGAAGTGTCCCTTTATTTGGGAGGCACTGTTGAACGTTTATCATGATGAAAGTCAGGTGATGTTGGCTGTCCTTTTGGGAGATTCTTGAATCTGACAGTGGGGGTGAGATGCGTTGGGGGAGGGAAGGCTGAAAGCATGGAGAGTCTTCTGTTATTTAACCAGAGGCCGGCATGAGAGGCCGTGAGGCTGTGAGAGCGGGTGGCTAGTGGCCAATGCCAAGCTTCATGGATGGGATGGGCAGTGGTGGGGACATGGGCAAGGGGTGGGCACAGGAGCACCCCACACCTTTGAGCCTGGGGGCCAGACCAGTGTGGTGCTGTGGGCAGAAGTGGATACACTGCAAGTGCACGGGGTGGTTGGGAAAGCCATCTGGAGGGGAGTTCCATTGGGAACCCTCTCCAGGGCAGGCCTGCCTGGCGTTTGTAAAGTGAGGTGGACCTGGCATTTGGGGGAGAGGTGGTCGGCAGAGACTTGGGACTTAGTTACAGAGAGGTTGTAGCGGGAACTGTGGGAACAGAACCAAGATTTCAAAGGATAGGATGTAGAGGGAAAAGAGCCTTGCGGTGTCCCACAGTTGGAGGGCATTTGAACGGTGGAGCTCGAGAGGCAGTAGAGGAAGGGGTGAGAGAAGCGGGTTAAGGGTGGGAGTGTGGGCGGTGAGCTGTGACTGGGTGGGTGGAGCATTTAAGCCAGAGGATTTGTCAGAAGATTGTTTGGAATCCTCTGATCTCTTGGTTTAGACCCCATGAAATATTCTAAAAAATGTCCTCCATTTAGGCTCTTGAACTTTGACGTAGAGGTAATTCTTGTCTCTCTGCACTGAGATCCTAGGGCTGGTGATTGAAAAAGAAGCCCTTGTTCATCTCAAAGATATTTTGTTGTGATCAAGACAGGACTCAATGGAAATACAAAGTTGAACCCACGTGAAATTGCAGTTTTTGTAAGTAAAAGCTGTCCAAAAAATGACCATTTCATATGATTTTATGTATTGTATAAAGAAAGCATTCTTCAGATGAACAGCTTCACAGCACACATGGGGGGTTATCTGGTGGTTCTCCTCCCAGCCTTCACTGTGTTCATCTAGTAACGCTCATCGCACTCGAATTGTCCGCATCAGCATCTTGGTCGTTTTCTAGATAGCTACACTTTTGTCTCCTTTCCTTCCTTTACAAGTGTATGAAGTATTAATTACTCTTGATGTTCGATTCCCTGGGAAGCAGACTCCAAGATGGAGATTTGTGGGAAGTTTACTGGGGAGCACTTGCGGGGAGTGTGAAGTGTGAGGGACTGGACAGAGGACAAGCGGGCGTGTGACTCCTGACCACTACTGAGCCTTCCGGACCATGAACCTGACACACTGCTCTGTCAATTTAGACCTTGTAAAACGTCTCTCCTCAGGACTTTGTAGCACTCAGTGTACATATTTTGCTGAATTTATCCCTGATATTTACTAAATATTAAAATTTACCCAATATTCAGGACTTCCCTGGCGGTCCAGTGGCTAGGACTCCACGCTTCCACTGCAGGGGGCACGGGTTCGATCCCTGGTCAGGGAACTAAGATCCTGCATGCTGCATGGCAAAAAAAAAAAAAAAATACCCAGTATTAAATATTAATATTTAAGGTTTTTTGTATATCCAATAATTTCCCCTGTGAATAAAGATAGTTCTGTTTCTTCCTTTCAAATCTTAATGCCTTTTATTTC